>NW_006159745.1:731612-737000 GCF_000334495.1 Tupaia belangeri chinensis
GGGAAAAGTATGGTGTGAGAAGTAGTAAATGATTTCAGTTTCCTGAGAAAGTCAAGTTCTTATAGGAATGGGGAATAGGGTACAGAGAGTTGGAAAGCAATTTACAGGGTCTTGGGAATTAATTGTGTAGGTAAGAGAAATTAGTAAATGGATTCTAAATAAGAGTGATGTGATCAGTTCTATGCTTTGTGAAGATAGCAAGTAGCAAAGAGAAGAGCGACTCGGGGAAGAGCACAGATGCTGTTAGAACAGTTTACTTAGGAAAGGATGTGAAAGAATACAGAAACTGTGAGGGCATCAATATGGCAATGGGATAAAAATGGCCTAGGAGAAAGCTAGGGTAGAGCCCTGTTCTACTCCATTGTCTAGCTAATAACAGAATTTCCTGAATTTGGATAATTTGTAAAAATAGTGATTTATTCAGCTCACCATTTGCTGATGAGAGATTGATTGTTTGTTTGTTATTTGATAGATAATATGGCAGAGGACAGGAGCTTGAGCAGAGCAAAGCATGCCTCTGTCTATTCCATCCACTCTCCTTATAAACTCACCAGGACTCAATCATGGGAGCCCCATATCAATGTCTAGTACCCCTCTTTCAACACTGTAACTAGATTAAGCCTCCACTCTCTTAATACTGTTATAGCAGTTCGCCACTTCTTTTCTTTCTTTCTTTCCTCCCTTCCTTTCTTTCTATTTCTTTTACTTTTTTTCCTTTCTTTTTTCTCTTTTTTTCTTTCTTTCTTTTTTTTCTTCTCCTTTCCTTCTTTCTTCTTTTCTTTCTTTTTCTCCTTCTTTTTCTTTCATTTTGTATTTATTCTTTCCTTCTTTCTTTCATCTTTTCTTTCTTTCCTTCTAAGAGAAAGAGAGAGAGAGAGAGAAACGATTACTCTCAATAGGGTCTCATATCATGATCCTCCCCCCACCAGCTTTCCCAGCAAACCAGAATCATGGGCACACATACATACATGTGCAATGTGTACAGTTTATCTGAGACCCTAACCTCAATATTCCACATGACTTCCAGTGTTGTAGAGCAGCATCCTACCACTATATAACCACAGAGAGACCTCTAGCTCATCAAACTTTAACACATGAATTTTGAGGAAGCATATTCAAATTGTGACACTTCATTCCTGACCTTTAAAACTCATGTACTTCTCATATAAAAAATTATCCTAATGGTCCCAGAGGTCTTAACTTTTTCCAGCAACAATTCAAAAGTCCAAAGTCTCATCTGTGATGTAAGACAAATTCCTTCTAGCTAAGAACCTGTTAAAGTAAAACAAATAATATGTTGCTAAAACACATTGGTGTAATAGGCATAAAAGAAATTTTCATTCCACAAAGACAAAGGAATAATAGATCCCAGGCAAGTCTAAAACCCAGCAGAATAGATGGAAAGTCTCAGAATTCCAGAATGATATTTCACCCCATGTGCTAACTCCTGAACACACTGTGGAGTTAGAACCCCTGACACATCTGAGAGCCTTGCCTCCATGGCTTTGCTGGGATCTATTCATGCTGTGTCTCTTAAAGTCGCATGTTTGCAGTTCTCCCAGACTGGGTTGTAGGCGGTTAGTTCTATAATTCTGGGATCTTGAGAACTGTCCCAGTCTTAGTTTCATCATTCTGGTAGGAAGTCTCTCTGGCAGCACAGAGAATTATATAATTCATTAGATGTAGACATTAGAGTAAATAGTGCCTCTAAACCAAAGAATATGTAAAGAGGAGGATCGTCAATATTTAACAAAAAAAAGTTTTCTTAGTTATGTGCAATCCAATGTAATATAAACAAGATTATGATGATAAAAAATAAATGAATAATTTTTAAAAAGACTATCTGTCTGTCTGTCTCTCTCTCTCATTCTCTGTATCTTAGAAGAAATAAATACATAAAAATCTTTTTATAAGCCTGACTAATTTTATCTATTGAGATTAATATATGGTTTTTTGACTCCAATTTAGTTGATGTGACCAAGTCCATTAACCTCTTTACTAATTGTAAACATTTTATATAGCCCTGGAATAAATCTTAACTCTGCTACAGGTTACTAATAAATATATACTATGCTAACTCCTGACTGATACAGTAATAATGATATTGATAATAGTTCTAGAAAGGTAAGAGTTTACACTTAATCCTCACAAACACCTGATACAGGTATATTATTGATATTTTATAGTTGAGAAAACAAGTGTATAAGTTATGTGTGTTAGAAAAATTTAGATTCCTGAGAAGTTATGACAAAAGGTGGAATTCTTTTTTGAAAGTTATCTTTATTTAATTCTATTTATTATTAATATTTTAAAATTTGCTATAGGGCACACATGCTCACCAGAGAATGAAAGAGAGAAAGAGACAGAGAGGGAAAATGAGAAAGCAAGCCGCCAGGTTTGGGACCCAAACCATGGTCAGCCATGTGAGAGTCCAGCACCTTAACCACCATGCCACCTGCTGGCCCCCAAAAGATGAGATTCAGATGTGTTTACTCCAAGTATAATTTCTGAACACTTCATCAGAATTGCCTCACATGTTCATCACTGAATTCAACATAGTCAACAAAATCCCTTATCAGTGTGAAATGTTCATATTATTTTGTTTGTTGATTTCCTATTTTGTAAACATTGTGAAGCTATTTTCTTTCTTTGCCAAGAGCATAAAAAACAAAGGCCAACAAACAAGAAAACAAAAGCATAAGAGTTTGAAATATTTGGAGTAAACATTACAAGATTAACAGAAGTAAACTCCTTTGCTCTATTGATTTCCATTGCAACTACTTCCTGATCCTGGCAAGGAGGAATATGATCTTTGTTATTGCTTTGAAACTGACACCTATTTGACACTTTATATTTCCATAGTAATTATAAATTTCGTTCTCACATTTCCGTTGTGTTAGTTAATTTTGCTTTACGTTTTCACAAAATGATCTTTTTTGGTAGCTAATACTGATTCTTTGTTCATATTATAGGTAAGGAAATTGAGAATTTTTCTTGTAGCAATTAAATGACAAAAGTGGAACTGGAACCTTAATTTTCTGACTCAATATCTGGGATTCTTTCCACGATCTCACATTACCTAAGATAAATATGGTATAATATCTAAAGGCAAGTAGTATCTATTATGAGGAAAGAGTTGGAGAGTTAAATTTTTTAACTGCCCTTCCATCTCTTAAAGGCTTTAAAGAGGAAGCCGCAAGCTGGGAATGCTTCATTTATCTTCTCTCTCTGACAAGGAATAAGAAGTATTTTGGAATTCCCTGGAGCCCATGATGTCTATTATGCACTGACAGAGCTTCCTGTAATTAAAGGCTATATTGCATTTGGGTGGAAGTGGCAAACTCCCTTCTGGAAGCAGAGAACCATATGAAAGCCTTTATTTAATAAAAAAGAAATCAGAAATCAATCGAAAGCGAGATTTGTTAGGATTAAGATGTTAAATAAAATCTGGTTCAAGGCAGAGTTAACCAAATCTTTCTCTCTGAGTTGGTACAATGTTAAAGAGCTTCTGCAATCAAAGGATTTTATTTCAGAAGGGTGTGAAAAAGAAAGATCATTTGTTGGTCTGAGCCAGAAGTCTAGTGAAGTTTTCAAAAGATTTGGTGAACAGATGCTTTTAAAAGCTCTTACCAGCTCAGCCTTCACTCTTAGTAATTTCAAACAAAGCAGGAGGTTGAAGCATTAATGTTATTTTCCTACTTTTGTCTATATTCCTCTTGGCAAACCACTGATAGAGAATAGCCTGGAGCAGCCTCGAGAAACCCCCATGGTGAAAACACATCAATGTCAGCTCTAAACTGGGAGCTTGTTTTCAGCTTAAACTAATTTTTCCATTCCCCCAACCCCCCACTTTACCTCTTTAACCACATTCAAATAGAGCTAATACCTATGACCTGTCTCCAACGATAAGCTGTTTTGTTGGGATTGTTATTATATATGCATCATTTCTTACCCAAGCTGAATTCTATATAAGATTTCATAAATAATATGACAAAATCATGCATGAAGAATTAGTGGTACTTCTTGCTAGAAACGTTATTTCTCACTATAGAAGATGTTGTCTTAGGTCAAGATCCCTAGAAACAAGGGCTGAAGATCCTTGTGCAAGAGACACATTAGGAAAGCCCTTCTTGGTGAGACTGTCATGGAGGAGCAAAAGCAGGACAAGGAAGGTACAAAGTCAGCGGCAAGGATCTGAATGTTTGTGTCCCCTCCATTGCACATGTTAAGTCCTAATCACTAAAGTGTTGGTAGGAGGAGGTGAGGCATTTGCAAAGTGATTTGTTGTGAGGGCAGAGCTCATGAATGGGATTAGTGCCTTTATAAAAGAGGTCCCAGAGACCTCCATTGCCTTTTTCTCCAAGTGAGGACACAGTGAGAGGTGCTATCTACAAACCAGAAAGCAGGGCTTTATGCCAGACACCAAGTCTCTAGTGCCTTGATCCTGGACGTCCCAACATCCAGAAACATGAGAAATAAATTCCTGTTGTTTAAAAGCTACCCAGATTCTACCATTTTATTATACCATCCCCCAAAGACTTAGACATCAACAAAGGTACAATTTCTAGCAAAATCTCCTGAGGATAACCTTGGCATCATCTTCCAAAGGAAGTTGTTTTACCCTGAGTTCAGAGAGGCAGGCTTTCTATTTTGTTATCTCCTGGTCATCAACTAAAGCATTCTGTCAGGGGATGCCAATTCCCAGCAGCACCAGCTCCAGTTGCATGTGAGCGATCCTAGAAGTAGAGCTTCACGGGGAAATTGGAACAAATATATGTCCAAGCTAGGTAGGTAATCACAGAAACATTAATAGCTCCCAGGAGGTTTAAGCAGATGATTGACTATTAACATACCAGTTGCATAAAAGAAAATTGAGTAGCTATTCATTAATGATTTTTATATTCCCAGATCCCATAAAAGATCTTACCAATTGATTATGAGACAATGATAATGAACAGTCTGGGAGTAAAAATTGGCTATTCAACAGTTGTAATTGGAAAAGTTTGGGTACTAGAGAAGGAGGAAGGGCTCACGACAGGAGTTAGGCAAAGCAGTGGCAAGGTTTACTTTGACAGTATAGAATTGTCCTTTGGAATAAGTTGATTTTATTTCTAAATAGGTTATTTTTGAATATCTATTGCTATTTCTCATAAACTTTCACCACGTGCAAAAAAAAAAAATACAAAATATCAATGTCAATTTCAGCTCTTTTAAGAGCAAGAATTTATTTCTTTCCTGCCTGCTGACTTTTTGAGGGTGGATACGCTGCCTTGATATGCTCTCCTGTATTTGCCTCCCGTGATCTGCTTTGCCAACTCCAAATTGGAGAGTACATTACTGAGGCAGCAGAATTTTATGACAGCTTTGTATCTCCAAAGAGCATCTCTT
>NW_006159745.1:737389-763515 GCF_000334495.1 Tupaia belangeri chinensis
TTGCTACATCCCTGCTCTGCTCCACTGCCCCAGCCAAATTCAGAGCATGGTTTTAGGCAGGATAGCAGCTGTTGAGAAGTGGGCAAAGTAGAGGGTTACAAATAAGATGTTAAAAAAATTATAAGATCCAGTCAAACAATGAGACTTGACTTCTGGCCATTGACTGTGCAGATAACATCAACCCCATTTCATCATGAGAAAGAATATGACTGAGTTCATACGTCTATGGATTATGGTAGTGATATGAATCACACGCAGAGCCGGTACCAGTATATTTGGAATGCAGACCGAACTATCAAAAGTATTTTTGTTATTTACAACTGCATAACACCACCAGAATTGCCAACTTCCTGAATAAATGCCCAAAGCATACATTTTGAAATGTGGTAAATACCATTAAAATCTGCACAACAGATCATTAAAGGTGGGATGGACACGTGTCCAGAAGCTGCTTCTTTCTGTCTGTAGAACAAGGGAATACTATGTGCATACTTAGTGTATAAAATATTCCCCATTGGCTTCCTACCCAGATCCACCCTCCATGCTCCACTGGGAGTGAATCACAAAGCACTTTTAGTTTGGGTTGAATTGGCCAGTGAGAGGTTCTAAGAGAGGTCTGCAGGGTGGAGGAGAGTGAGATTAGAGTTTATTTCCTGACTTCTTTCTTCTTGAATTGAGGGCAACCACACTTCTCTTGGGAATTTGGTCACTGTTTCCTCCTCTTGAATTCTAGACAGAAGCTTGCGAATGTGTTCTCTTGCTGGCCCTTCCCACTGGTTCTCAAGGATGTCAACTTTAGGAAGACTTTCACTTCTCATGTTGGTTTCCCTGAATCCTGTTGAAACCTCTGTAAATAGTTATTTTTCTAATCTCTCCTTCACTTCTCCATCTGAGCATAACTACTGGGATTTGACCAAAACAGGAAGGTAGAATTACTTTATTTCAGAGGACATGTTTGTTACTAAATCTATCATTCTTACATCATTTTTTATTCTCTTAATAAAAACTAGATTGTTTGTTAGCAACAGAGCAACAGACAAGAGGGAGCTCTGTGGTTTTAGAAAGCTTTACTTATCACAAACCCTCACAAAAGCAACAAAAGGAACCAGCAGTTAGCATAATGGCTATGTCACTGGACTCCCATGTAGTTGACCGCAGTTCGCGTCCCGGATCCGGTGGCTTAAAACTCACGTCAGGCATGTGTGCGTGCGTGCCCAAGATCCTGAGAGGAGAATGGAGGAGAAGGGATTGTGGCGTGACCATCCCCCCTGGGGGTGATTTCTCGCTTTCTGTCTCTGTGTTTCTCTCTGTCTGTCTGGCGAGCGCATGCGCCCTATGGCAAAAACCTCTTCAAAAACAAAAGCAACAAAAGTAAGTACATTAAAAAACACTCAAGTGCCCATCCCTTGAAATCCAGTGCTCAGCAATGATGTGACACTGCCAGAAATGCTCAGCATCTACCCTCATAACTAGCCATGTAAGGCCCCCAAGGACATATTTCACTACACTTTTGCTATGGCCCTGAAACCAAAAATATGCCCAAATCTGTGAAAGTTTGAAGACATGCTTCTGCTAATGTGAGAAATAGGTACTATTTTAAGATTAGGCAGAATTCAGATGGCAGAGGTGTGTAGGTGAAAGAAACGTATAACATCATTTTTTTTCCTCAATATGAATACAGTAATGTCTTGCAAAATAAAATATTATCTTCTAGTAATGTAGAGTACTGATTTTCTTTATCTCTTCTCATTCCAATTTGAACCTCCAGAGTTAATTGTGAATTCGAATGAGTTAACCCTACAATTGGACAAAATTGTAGAAGGAACAACTCTGAAACTAAATAATTAACATTTCAATTTTATACACAAGGGGTCTTTGAAAAACTCGTGGAAAACATGTATTATAAAAAAAATGGTTGAATTACAAAGGGTTTTTTATTTGCGTCAAGATAAACTCATACATTAATTCCATTTTTCAAAAATATTTTAAAGTTTCCTCATAATATGCTCAAAACTATTGGCAAACAAGGGCCCAACCTATGGCATTGTGATTAGGGTGCAGAACTCCCACATGGCTGACTATGGTTTAAGTCCTGGACCAGGTGGCTTGAAACTCATGCTGGGTGCTTGTGCATGGGTGCCCAAAATCCCAAGAGAAGAATGGTGGAGAGGGGATTGTATCCCCTCTTTGGGAGTGGTTTTTCATTTTTCCTCTCTATCTTTCCAGTGAGTGCACATTCATAGCAAAAACCTATTTAAGGGCCAGCAGATGGCAAAGTGGTATGCTGTTGGACTCCCATATGACGACCACGGTTCAAGTCCCAGACTTGGTGGTTGGAAAATCACTTTGGGTACATATGTGTACATGCCCAAGATCCCAGGAAGAGAATGAAGGAAAGAGAATTGTGGAGTGGCTATCGCCTGTGGGGGTGATTTCTCACTTTCCCTTTCACTGTCTCTGTCTCTCTCGCTTTCTGGTGAGTGAGTATGCCCTAAGGCAGAAGCCTCTAAAAACAATTAAAGAAACAAACAGAAAAACTATTTAAAGAAAGCAATTTCAAACACATAGACACGACGAAAGGGAACTGCAAAGATTTTATTGTTAAAAACACCTAATAAAAAAATTAAGAAATACCAGAGCTTGCCAGTGGTGTGGTGGCTAAAAGCACTGGACTCAATGGTTCAAGCCCCGGACCAGTCAGCTTGTTTTCTCACTTCGTTTCTCTCTTTCTCTGTGTCTATGTGTGTGTGTGTGTGTGTGTGTGTGTGTGTGCCTCTTTGGTCAAGTTTTAAAAAATAAAATAACAATAATGATAAATAAAATAAAGGAAATAATTCTTTTTAAAAACAAAATTTAAGGAATACCTAATGTAGTTTACAAAATATTTTTATTGTGACCAGCAGATGGCGTAATGGTTACATTACTGGACTCTCATGTAGTCGACCATGGTTTGAGTCCAGGACTTGCTGGTTTAAAACTTGCAGGTCTTGTGTGTGTTTATGCCCAAGATCTTAAGAATACAATGGAGGATTAGGGATTGTAGCGTGGCCATCTCCTGCCCCCCTCTGAGGGGTGATTTCTTGTTTTCAGTCTCTCTGTTTTTCTCAGTCTCTCCAGTGAGCACATACACCCTTTAGCAAAAGTTTCTCTTAAAAAAATATTTAAATTTTGATTTGTGTCACTGTAATTGAAGCTTCCTTTTGTTTTTAATAGATAATTATAAATATTTTAAAAGAAAATAAGATAAAACAATATTAACATTTCAATCTTTAAATTCACTTTATATTTTTGATGGAGAATATATCTCAACTTGTAGACTGCTTTAAAATTATATTTCAATTTCTCTTTTTTTGAGATCTCTTGCCATTGGGGACTTGTGCTTGTTGAAGAAAGAAAGACAGAGACAGAGAGAGGAAAATGAGAAATCACTCCTCACGAAATCACTTCTCACCACCCCTTCCCAGGGGGATGGCCATGCTGCAATCCTTTCTCTTCCATTCTCCTTTCAGGACTTTGGGCACACATGTATACAAACCTGACATGGTTTTCAAGCCACTGGGTCCAGGATTCAAACTGTGGTTGACCATGTGGGAGTCCAGCTCCTTAACCTCCAATGCCAGCTGCTGGCTCCTAATTTTGAATTATTTGTTATTTTTAAGAAAAAATTTTGATATAGGGCAGGTGTGCTTGCTAGAGAGACAAAAACTGAAAAATCACCCCTTAAAGGAGATAGCCATGCCACAATCCCTTCTCCTTCATTCTCCTCTTGGGATTTTGGGCATACATGTACATACATCCAGCATGAGTTTTAAACTGCTGAGTCTGGGACTCAAACCATGGGTGGTCATGTGGGAGTCTAGCACCTTAACCACTACTCAATTTGCTGGCCCTAATTTTGAATTCTTAAATGAAGGAATACCAAGCTTTTTCTGTAAATGGACAGATTTAAGTAATTTAGGCTTTGTAGTCGAGCAGTCTTTGTTATTATACAACTATGCCACACTGAAGTTGCAACCCAAAGTTAGACACAGACAATATGTAAATAAAAGGACAAGGCTCAATTCTAATAACACTTAAATAGCCAAAACAAGCAGCCAGTCCCCTAGCCTTAGTTCCCCAACCATTGCTTTAGATCAATTTTATTATAGGATAAAAATAATATAAGAATCTATATTAATATAATTTGTAAATTTGCTTATATTTTATTTTAAATTAGTATAAATGATTTATAAATTATGTCTTTATATCATTACTCCTCTAAACAGTGTGCTCCATTAATAGAACACAAATGTGATAATAGTAATCGAATTCTCTTTTGATAAGTTGCCTACTTTCAGCTATTAAAACAACCGTAGCTTTACACAATATTAAATATTTTGTTGTTTAAAAGCGTATTTATCAAACCTTCCACACAGAACATTTAGTTTAATAATTTGCTAGCGTTACTCAGATCTTAACAGTCTTTAGACATATGATGTGTGAGATATCAGTAGTATTCTTGCCCCAGGCTCAAACCAATTTTAAAGTGGGCCTGGTTAGTTATTTTCCTCTCTAGGATCAATCTTTCAAAAGATAGAGTATTCACTGTTCCAAAAGTTGCAAATTAACAACCTTCTGGTGGCATTTAGCTCTCTCATCATTTTGTTCACCAAAATATGAGTCAGTTGCACCCTAATTCCAAGTAATACCTGGATCTATGTCTGCTATTCTAAAATCAGCAAAACTGAATCCCTCTCCAGAGGTCTCAGCAGCCTTTAGACAAGGCATGTGGCCTTCAGCCCTCCAGTGTTCACCTCTCTCAGCTCCAACCCAGCCTACCCACTTCACTATTCATAGTACTGACTTGCCCTTTGCAGTCATTGGGTTTTGGAACTATTCCAGCTCTTTAGAAGCCCGCCCTTTCCTAATTTGTGTTCTCATTGCTGTAATTGTCCCTGACCAAACAAAAGACACAAACAAATGAAACCAATGGACAAAACAACAAAAACAGCAGCTCCTTTCCATCCTCAACACCTCTGGCCTTCTGCTTCTTCGCTAGGACATGGAGCTGTTGTTCTGACGGCTTCCTGATTCTTACCTTTGATTAATAGGGGCACAGAGAGTGAGCAGCAGAGTTTCCCCAATCTTTTCGCATTTTCCAAAACAATCCTTCAACTAGATCATTACAGGTCTCAGATTGGCAACAACTACATTACAAGTGATCCTGCTTCTGACAATACATTGATAACAAAATTCTGTTATCTGATATTTGCAGCAATTATTAATGTAAGAAGAGAAATTACCTTTCTGCAAAAAAAAAAAAAAAAAAAACAGTAAGGAGGACAAAGGGCTTTTGAATACTAATTTGAGTCATTACTAATAGTGATAACTGTATGAATGGAAGGCTGCAGCTACTAAGGACGACCTAGCTGACCAATGGATCCTTTAAATTTTCCAGCAAGGCCCAGAGAGAAGAAATTTTAAATTGAGGGGATAAAAAATAAGAGTTAACTGTTGCCCTGCAGAGCATTGTGGTATCATCCTATAGTGACCCAACCCAAAACACTTCATTGAAAATTGTTAGAAAATGGGAACCAGCAGTTAGCATAATGTCTATGTCGCTGGATTCCCATGTTGTTGACCGCGGTTCACGTCCCGGACCCGGTGGCTTAGAACTCACGCCGGGTGCGTGTGCATGCATGCCCAAGATCCCGAGAGGAGAACGGAGGAGAAGGGATTATGGTGTGACCATCCCCACTGGGAGGTGATTTCTCTCTTTCTGTCTCTATGTCTCTCTCTGTCTGGTGAGCGCACGCGCCCTATAGCAAAAACCTCTCAAAAAAAAGAAAGAAAGAAAATTGTTAGAAAAATAGAGATAGATAGTGGGACAGTGGTAAAAATGTGATGCTCTAGGAGGCAGCCCCACGTAGGAGGGTTTCTTCCTCATGTCTAGACACCTTCCTGAGTGTGCTGGGCAGAGCAGTGCCCATCATCAGGGATGGCTGAGGCTGGGCATAAATTGCTGAATCAAGACCCAGTGGAGAGTGCTGAATCTCTCTCTGTCTCTTGCTCTCTCTCATTCTCTCTCACAGTATAAATAAATGAACATTAGGAAAAAAATGTTAGAAAAATTATTTTCCCCCTTACTGTTTTAGCTCTATGTATGTGTATGTGCATGTGTGTATGTGTGTGTGCTAGTTCTAGCAGATAACTACACCAGTAGCATTCAACTTTCCATTACAGCCTACAGCAGGTGTAGTTTACACTGTGGCTCCATATGAATACACACACACACACACACACACACACACCTACACACTGTATAATTTCAGAAAAGCTCTTTCACAAAAATAAGATGTCCTGGGACCAGCAGTTAGCGTAATGGCTATGTCACTGAACTCTCACATAGTTGACTGTGGTTTGAGTCCTGGACCCAGTGGCTTAAACTCACGCTGGGTGCAAGTGCGTGTGTGCCCAAGATCCAGAGAGGAGAATGGAGGAGAAGGGACTGTGGCGTCGCCATCCCCCCTGGGGGTGATATCTCACTTTCTGTCTCTCTGTCTGTCTGTCTTTCTGGCTCTCTGTCTGTCTTTCTGGCGAGTTCACGCGCCCTATAGCAAAAACCTCTCAACAACAACAATAAAAATATTAAGATGTCCTGTTACACTACTTACGACGCAGACTGACATTTCCTATTCTTGTTCAGTTTTGTGGAAAGAAATTCTGATAACAATCCTCAAAAACACACATTCTCTATGAGGATGATGTTGTGCTCCAAGGAAAAAAATGGATTCTCGAGGACAAGGAAACTTAGATGGCAGAGTAGGTGTTTTGCCTTTCAAAGAGTTTCAGTACATAATGAAGTATACAGCATATCTGTGGTATTAAAGATTCCTGGGGTAAGGTAGTAAGGAAAAAAAATGGCTATAAAGTCTCCTTAAGGAGGTAATTTAAAAAAAAAAAAGACTGAAAAATTGCAAAACTGGTCTGCAGTTTGAAAAATAATGTGTTTGAAAGTTGAGAGGAAAAAGACCATGTGCTTAAAATTCACATTGCTAAAAAGAAGGCAAAAAAAGCTAAATATGTAGAACTTCAGCACAATGAGCATGTATTCATGATCCTAGTTGGTAAAACCCCAACCCCAAGTTCTCTGCAAGACTTCAAATACTAGGTGCTTTCTCTGACTACCATCCTCCCCACTTCTGTTATTCAAGACTAAACAAATTCCCTCCCTTCTGCCCTAAGAAGCCAGGAATACAGCTCCAGCTCTAAGGAAGAAGGGGAAAGAAAGAGATTATTGCATTAAAGTTTGAGGTTTAGAGTTTAAACTGGGTTGATCTTAGAAACCAACAATGATCATAAAACCAAGGGATCTTCCCAAGATATCATTTAAGAAAAGAAAGGGAGGCTGAAGGCTTAAGGTAGAAATGAAAGAGAAATTAATCTTGTTACTGTTTATACCACAGAGTTAAAACTACCTAGTGAATCAATTATATCTATTAACATTTTTCCCTATTCTGTTATTTCTATTATTCATTGTTTTTATTCAGTCTCTGCATTCTCATTGCTGAATCATCCCATTGGTAAGCTCCACAGGACTGAAAAACAATGAATTTTTATTGGTGCCCTCATATTTGGAAAAGATACTTTTAGCAATATTTCTTTCTATACCAGGTCTAATATTCAAGAGCATATGGAAATAGGTTTTCATATTCATCAGGTAAATTTGAATATGCTTACAATTCACTGCAAGAAAAGGCACCAAAATTTGCAGCGATATCTGCAAATAACTGCACTTTACAGTGCCAATAGGTATTACTCTCAGCTCCTGGAAATCTGTAATTGCAGTAACAGACAAACAGGATCTGAGCAATGGAGGATAAGGTAATGTGCATCCAGTTTCTCCCTATCCATATGTTGATTAAGCTATTCAAAGCTTTAGTCACAAAATGCAAATGTTTGCTAGCATTTGAGCGATGTAATCTCCTTTAGAGGTATAATATGGTTCGTATGCCCATTCTGAACTGGAAAGCAAGGAAAACACAGATTGTATCAAGCACCTGCAGCGTTCAGGGGGTGGCAAAAACGCTGAGGCACAGAGATGACCAGAGAGCCCATTTCACCATTGCAGGTGGGGTGGGAATAGGGAGAGACAAAGCACAAGGCTATGTTGATCAGAAAACATAGTCTGAAGTGGTGCGCTAAATGGCAAATATTTTGTTTTCTGTTTTTTTTTTTCTTTCCTTATTTTTCCTTTTTTAATTTACCACTAGTAACTTGCTGTTACTAGTGGGAGAGAGAGAAAAAGGAAAGTGAGAAAGCATCCCTAATGGGTCATTGCCTCACCACAATCCCTTCTCCTCCACTTTTCCCCTGCCCTTTGGGATTTTGGGAAAGTGTTCACATGTGCTCAGTGTGTTCTCAAGACCTCCTGGGTCCATGAGGCTCAAATTGTGCAGTTGGCCACGTGGGACACCGCCGCCTTAACAAGAAGGTCTTGGACTTACTTTTGTTTTCTTTTTCTAAGAGGATGTGGGGAGAAGTAGAGATTAACAGCAAAGAACAGACAATTTCCTGTGAAATTCACTTTTCTATTATAGAGGTTTAGTACTTCATGAACATAGGGGGTCAATTTGAAGTATTCAGAATTATTTATTCTTCTCAAAATATAAAACTTATTGTCACTTTAAAGAACTATATCTAATATACTGATGCAAATAATAAATAATATGTTTTACATAATGTCATGACAGATATTCTTATCCAGTAAATCATATTATTTGGCAATTATACCGTTTGATGTATAAATCCTGGGTAAAAAATAACAAAAATTTTTCACAAGTTCAAGAATCTAATATTCTGAAGTGTCATTAAAAATGGGGAGACTTGCCCTTAAGCAAATAAGCATACATATATACACACACACATATATATGTATATATATAACCATTCAGTGAAGAATATACACAGTATTATTGTTATAATATCATTATTTATCGAATGACTACTGAAAACTTTCTTGAAACCATCAATATATATTTTTCTTTTATATTTTGTTCTCTGCCTCTTGTTGTTTGAAATGTATGACTCATCTTATCAAATTTGGGGCAAAGAACAAGTTTGAAGGGAAGGTAATCCAGATAATTGAATTTTCTTTAGGCTAGAAACCTCTTGTAACATAAGTTTCGCTCTAATGGAAAATCTGTAGATGTATCATGCCTTTAGGTGTCCTTTGAGCAAATTACAAAATGTGACATTTTATTTTTTGAATGAGTCAACTTTTCTAGCTGACAAAGTTCTTCTTTTTGTGTATAACTCACATTCAAAAAAAAAAAAAGTTTCAGATACCAGAATATGCTTGTTATGGCTGCATTGACACTTTCTAGATGCTTTTGAAAATAGATCATTTTTCAACTAATTTGTTTAGCAAGATTAGCTAATAGTAATGGCACAAATGAGATGGCTATATTTTTGCAGTAATATATTCTCCAGGCAATATTGACATTTGCTACCCATGAGCTAATCAGATTCTAACATTTACTACTCTAGACTTATTAGAGGAGATGGCAATAGCATCCTAATTATGAAATAGTTTAAAGGATCTATTCTATTCTTTCTTATTGTTTTTGAAATTTCAGGTTGTTTTGGGCTGAGAAATTATAAAGTATAGACACTTTCATTTTATATTTTTTCTTTTTTTTTGGGGGGGGGAGAGGTTTTTGCTATAGGGTGCTTGCGCTCGCCAGACAGACAGAGAGAGACAGAAGGCGAAAAATCAACCCTCGGGGGGGGATGGCCACGCTGCAATTCCTTCTCCTCCATTCTCCTCTTGGGATCTTGGGCATGCACGCACACATGCCTGGCATGAGTTTAAGCCATTGGGTCTGGGACTTGAACTGCGGTCGACTACGTGGGAGTCCAGCAACATAGCCATTACGTTAACTGCTGGTCCCTACATTTTATATTCTTAAAACAACCTACTCTTCCTGTCTAATTGAGGCTCTTCCTTTCTTGGCTTCTTCAATAATATATTATATTGTATCCTATTATTATATTCTGGTTTGTCTGGACAATATTGTAATAAATCATAATAGCTGACAGAGCATTAAGTGAATTTCAATAAATTATGAGAGACTTTATTCTGCCAGCTATAAAAAACAAACAAACAAACAAACAAAAAAAAAAACACTTGGCACCTCAATGAAAAGCAAAAGGAGGAACTCTAAAACTTAATCCCTAAAATATAAATATGTAAATATTAGAGTCACTTTTCCCATTTTGTACAAATATTATATGGAAGGAATAAAATTGAATAAATATTTTCAAAACTGTTTTGTGAAAAGGTTTATCTTTTTTTCTTTCTTAAGAGATATTTGACAATAGGGTGTGTGTGTGCTCTCCGGAGAGACAGAGACAGAAAGACAGAAAGTAAGAAATTATTACCCAGCAAGGATGGCCATGCCATAATCCTTTCTCCACCATTTTCCTCTCAGGATTTTGGGCATTCATGCACACGTGCCCAGCAAGAGTTTCAAGACTCTGGGTCCAGGTTTTGAACAGTGATTCATCATGTGAGAGTCCAGTGCCTTAACCACTATGCTACCTTCTGATCCCAAGGTCCTTAAGAATTGAGTTTGTTCAAAATTTTAAGATACACTTTTTAAATTTGAAATTGTTTAAAATTGTTAAATTTTTAATAAAAAAATGTTTCATTGGTTGATGTCAATCTTTTTTTTTTTTGTCATCTATATCAGGTATTTGATCTCTGGCTAATAAAAGATTATGATTTCCCAAGGGCATATTCAAAGCTTACTTCTTATCTCAAGTGTATGTAACATGGCAATTAAAAGGGTGTTTGTACACAGTGTGATATCTTAAAATTTACCATCCAATCTAGACACTTTGAGAGTGAAAGGGCATACTCTTTAAATATGACATCTGTACTTTCAGTGAAAACCAGTATAGCAAGATCAAACCAGTATATGCACTTCTCCCAAGCACTGTAGCTACAGAATACAAATTATTTTTTTTTAAGTTTTATTGTCTGTTCCTGATTCTGTTAATGTTAATGTTCTGTTAATAATTCCAATGCAGACTTGGAATTATTTTTCAAACTTATGCAATAAACCCACTACTTAATGTGCTAGAAGGAGGAAGAACAGGTTGAACATATATCTTCTTATTTAAAATTTTTAAAATTATTTTTCAAAGTTTATTTTTTTTTTGAGAGGTTTTTGCCATAGGGCACATGCACTCGCCAGAAAAACAGAGACAGAGAGACAGAAAGCGAGAAATCACCACCCCTCCCAAGGGGGATAGCCACGCCACAATTCCTTCTCCTCCATTCTCCTCTCAGCATCTTGGGCACGCACGCACACATGCCTGGCGTGAGTTTAAGCCACCGGGTCCAGGACTTGAACAGCAGTCGACTACATGGGAGTTCAGCAACATAGCCATTAGGCCAACTACTGATCCCCAAAGTTTTTATTTTTTAACTTCCATTCAGTCACTGTGTATCTCTACAGTGTACAGCATTGCTTTTCCAGTATGAATATGGTGCATATCAGTCAAGACAAAGACATTGTCATAGACATTATCATCAGCAAATAACTTTTTATTTTTGTGTCAATTAAACATACTGATTTTTCCCCTGTTCCTCTCCCTCCCTGCTTCCCTCTATTTTATTTTAAAATTTTTAAAACTAATCCTTCACTTCCCTCTTTTGAGATACTTCGAATGACCTCTCTGGTTCTCTTTTATCATTCTCTTTTCTCCATCCCCCCCCCTTTCTTTCCTTAAATTTCATAATGAGTGATGGAAGGTGGATTGGGCAGAACAAAAATTTGGCAACTGAAACTGTATAGGAAGATGGAAGGTCTAACCTGGTATTTGGAGGGAGATGGACCTATCCTTGAGTAGCAATATCCATGTAGGTGGGACAGGAATGGTTATGAAGGCAACAGTCCTCTCTATATACAAACTCCCAGGCAATCACTCCTCCTCCCCTACCTGCTACTACAATCTCACTACTCTGTGTTACCAGGTGATCCAAGACATGAGCTTTTTAGGGATTCTGAAGAATAACATCTATATTTACAATGAAGGACCTTGAGTTAAAGCTTCCTTTCTTTCATTGAATTAGCTACCTGTAATCGTTCTATCTCCTCCAAAGTGTTTTCTGAAATATCTCATCTGTTGTTGTCTGCTATCATAAGTTCTCATGGATATGTATTTTTAACTTTTTTATTTTCATTATTTTGGAGCTTTATAATAGAAAGAAAACTGTGTGTATTTCATTTCCTTCAAACAAGATTTTTAGGGTGATAGTTTTCAAAGCTGAAATCTAATGATGTTAACATTTTTAAGTAAGTTGATACATATTTTAACATTCCTAAGAATGTATCTCTGTTCTCATCTAGAATTGCATATGCCTCATTCTCTTTGTTTCACACACGTGCACACATACACACACACACACACATGCGCACGCGCACATACACTTGCACATACACACACATGCACACACAAATCACTCTGGTTCCTTGAATATGTCATGCTCCATCATAGATCTCATAACCTCTGGAGATAGCTCATAGCTATTTCTACCTTTCAGTTGTTACAAGTTTTACCTAAACTTTTCCTGAGCAGAGGAGAGGATTTTTTTCACAAGAATGCAGGTTTTATTAAATTGGGATTTTTAGAGATAATTGTAGATAAATGGAGTTGTAGTGGAAATAATATGGAGAAAACCATTGTGAACTCTATCTACTTTTCCAAAGTTATAACATTTGCAAACTAGAGTACAGTATCACAACCACAATATTAACCAAAATTACGACTATCTTATTAATCTCTCTTCAGTCATATTTGCCTTCATTTGTGTGTGTATTTAGTTCTATACAATCTTATTACATATGTAGGTTCATATATTCCATACCCACAGTCAAGACACTAAATATTTCTGTGACAGAGATCCTTTGATTACCCTTTTATGTCTCAGCTACTGCCCTTCTACTCTATGACTACTATGAAACTTCTCTCAATTTCTTTTTTTTAAAAGTTTTGTCACAAGGTGCTTGCTCTTGCTGGAGAGGACAGGGAGAGACAGTGGGAGAAAAAATGAGAAATCAACTGTCCGTGGGGGATGGGCAGCCCGCAGTCTCTTATCCTCCACTCATCCTCCTGGGATTTTGGGCATGCACACACATGCTCCTTATGTGATTTTTCCATTAGGTGGGCACCACCATGCCTGCTCTTGGTGTGACTTTCAAGGCTTAGGACTCAAACTGCTGTCAGCCTTGTGGGAGTCCAGTGTTGTCATCATTATTCCACCTGCTGGCCCCAACTTATCTCAATTTCTAAAATTTTGTCATTTAAAAAAATATTCTAAAAATGGTATCATGTAATGTGTGACCTTTCAGGGTTGACTTTTTTCCTTAGCATGATTCCTTGGAGATTTATACAATTTGTGGTATCAAAGTTTGTTCCACGTTATTGATGGATAGTGTTTATTTCCAAATGGAACATATGTATCATAAGATATTTAAGAATTAAACCTTTGCAAGACACCTGACATATTGCAGCTCTTGGCTCTTACAAAAAAAGATGCTGTGAATATGTTTAAATGATTGTGTGGTCAGACTTGACTCTTGCTCATGAAGACTGATCTCACAAAGGTATATTTTCATTGTATTGTAACTTTCTTTCAAGGTTCAAATCACTGTTACAATTTTACATTTACATGGTTGTGATATCTCACTATTTTTCTATTCCCTCTACTCTTAAACTTCAAGGGGTCAAAAATTACATTTTTTTAAATTCATTATTGTTTTTCTAATGCTTAATATCACCTTGCTATGGACTGAATATTTATGTGTTCCTCAAATTTATATGTCGAAGTCTAATCCTCAAAATGTATGTATTAGGATGCAGAGTCTATGGATGGTAATTAGGTATCTCCTAAGGGCGGGAGCTAATGAATTAGTACCCTTATAAGAAGAAACATGAGAGAATTCACCTCCTCTCTCTGCTTTCACCATGCTAGGACACAATAAGAAAATAATCATCTGCAAATCAGGATTCCCCACAAAAATGTGATCATGCTTGTACTTCTCAGTCTTCAGAACCATCAGAAATAAATTCCGTTGTTTAAACCACCCAATGTATGTAAGGTTTTCTGATATGGCAACACTTACTGTTTGAGATATGCTCAGCACAAAGATATTTGTGCAGTGAATTATTGGCTGAATTAACCATCATATAGATAATTTGTGCACATAACTTATCTAGTCTTATTAAATTCCCAAGTTTATAAATTTATAAATTTTGGGGGGAAGGTTCTTGCTGTATCAGCAGCCTCCTGCCTCAGACCCCTCAGTAGCTAGGACTACAGGCACATGCAGCAATAGAGTGGTACAGGGAATGAACTCAGGCCTCCCATGCCCTGCTGAGTAGCAGCATTGACCAGCATGTGCTAATGTGACTAGACAATTTATAAATTGCAAATAAAGAAAATTAATGTATACAAATTGCTTTGTCCAATGTATAAAAAGTAGAATTCAAATGTATATCTGGCTTTAAAACTCTTGCTCTTTTTACTGAACTATCCTTGACTTTGCAACTATGAAATTAATTCTGCTTTAGTACAATGGAGCAATTCAATTGCAGCCACAGAGAAGCAGCTGTGAGAAAATGCTATATTCAATTGATAACCTAATACAATGATATGATGAAATGAAAACCAACTCCACTGCCTTTTGTTTTATGATAGACCGCATGAAGAAAGCCTACATAGCTGCTATATAATTTGCAGTATGCAGGTGTGAAAATCTCTATTTTATAAGACACAAATAAGCTGGACATATTTGGTAATTACTGTGTTAATACAGAGTAATTGCACAGCTATTTCTTTCTTACAAATTATATGGTAGTTATACTTGGAATTACCATAAAAATGAAAAACTTCTAGTTGCCAGTAAATGATTGCCTTATAATTACAAAATAATTACATAGTTATTTAGGCCTAGAAATATAAAGCATGGCACAGAATCCATATACTTTTCTGCCAGAGCTGCCAAGGTCTAAGACCATCAGTCCTTTAGGAATTGCCCTTAGGACTTTCTAAAATTTTCAAAACTTTAAGCACTCTGTGAAGAGAAAGATTTGTCACAAGGGAGACAGACTCTCTCATTAAAATAGAATTTTCAGTGACCCCAAAGCTATTGCACTGTAAAAATTAAGTCAGAGATGGCAGTAACAAAACTCTTTTGCTTGCCCCTGATGAGACCTGGTTGGCTATGATTAATCAAGAAGCTAGTTAACTAGCAAAAATTGTACAGATTTCCATGTGTTACAGAGTCAACTTGCTACATGGAAATTTTAACAGACATTAACTTATTCAACTTTTCTGTCACTTCAATTATTTACTTTGGTGTGTTTGCCTGGTCATACTGTATTTTGTTATCTCAGGTGTTTTTCATTCTGTATTAAATAATTATAACATGTAAATATTAAAATATTATATCTGTACAAATAGACGATTAGTTATAATGCCAATTCTGCTTCTTTCTATATTTAAATAAGTTTTTTAAAGAAATGTAAGATAAAACAAAGGAAATATTTATTTCAAGGTTGTTTAATTGAAAATTATAGGAAGAATAGAGTATATTCAGTTAGCACTTTTAATTACTTTTATATTGACATGATGTAATGTTTTAATAGGTCAAAAAATACAAAATATTTTTAACTTGAAATTTTTTATCTAATTTTTTTCTCTAAGAAAAACAGTGGTACAACATTTTAGCTATGCATAATTTAAAAATTCAATATAGAATCCTATTGCCATGTATAACTGAGTAACTGGTATAAGATACTGTTCACTGTTAAAGAAGTTACTATAAACATATAATATATATGTGTGTATGTAAAAAATATAAAATACATCATTATATATATATATGCAGTATATTATATATATACTTTTATATAGTGTGCATATATATATATATATATACACACACTTTTATTTATATAGTCAAGGTATCTATTTTCAGGCACAAACAATACAAAAATACCTTGTTTGGACTGTGGTGGGAAGAAAAAAATCATAAAGCAAGGTCTAGTTTACCCCAATTTTCTGCCTTATGCACTTTGCACACCTCTAGGTCAGAGCAGTGAAACCAAAACAGAGAGTAGACGTCTTCCTGGGTAGAAGAGAACAGAGATCAACAATCATGATCAGGGACTAGACAGTGGTATAGCAGTCATATCATTTTCTTCAAAGCTTGACCCACTTGGGAAGGTCCTCAGTTTGCATCCCAAGGCCCCCCTTTTCACTCTGGGCTGTGAGGCTACTCATGATCTGGGCTAGCTGAGGCTGGGGGTGGATTTTGGTATGAGAAGCTTCTCTCTTTCTGTCTCTCGTTCTTATGGAAGAAATAAATAAGCTTAAAAAATCAGGATTATTGAGAAGCAGCTGGATATTTTAAGATAGAATACCTATAAGGATGATACTTCCTAGAGAAATTTCAGAATTGTACTTTATGATCCCTTTAAATTGTTGGCCAAACCCCTATATAGTAAGAAAATGAGATTTTTACGGACCCTAGCAGAGTATAGACACTTGGGGACCACGTGGACTGGAAGAAGATAGTAGTCTTTGTTAAAGATAGGATACATTATAGTCGCAACCATTCAGAGTAGAGATATGAGACTTAATACTTTATGCAATCTGATGAGATTCTAGAAAAGCCACATTGTTCCATGGATTAAAAGCCTTTTTATGACTCATTCTCCTAAAATCTAAAACAGTTTCCCATAGGGTAAAAAGATCTATCAATAATAATACAGCTTTCCAGAAGGAAATATAACACTTTTTTTTTTTTTTGAGAGGTTTTTTTATAGGGTATGTGAGCTCGCCAGAAACACAGAGAGAGACAGAAAAACAGAAAGTGGGAAATCAATCTCACCCTCCGGGGTGATGGCCACACCGCAATTCCTTCTCCTCCATTCTCCTCTTGGGATCTTGGGCACGCACACACATGCGCCCAGCGTGGGTTCAAGTCACCAGGTCCGGGACTCAAACTGTGGTGAGCTACATGGAAGTCCAGCAATGACATAGCCATTATGCTAACTGCTGGTCCCGAAATATGACACCTGTTATAGAAAGTTAAAATAATCCATGTGTTTCACAATATGGCACTGAAATATCCATGATTACATATTTTTAATTAAAGATGTATAGAACTGGAAAAATGAGGCCCATAAAAGATAGAAAAATAAGCAGATCAAAAGATAACATGGATTTTGGTATTAGAAGACGAAAGTTTCAATCCAGATGTGATATAACACATTATAGGATTTGAAGTCAAAGGTAACACATGAACAAAGAGATGTATCTTATTAAAAAATAAAGTAAAACTTTTTCTAAGAAAAAATTCTGAAACTAAAATTGTAATTTCCAAAATAAAAGTGACATTAGACTTAGCAGTAACTTGAACATTAAAAAAAAAAAAATAATAATAGGTAAGTGAGCTGAAAAGTAGTCAAGCAAAATTATCAAGACTTAAACCCAGAAAGAGAAAGAAAACAGAAAAAAATGTTTAAAAACTTCAGCAAATCTTGAGACAAACTCAGGATGCCTAAATAGGAGAATAACTAAAATTTCAGAGTAAATGAAAAGAATGAATTGAGCAAATGAAAGGTAGAATTATTAATCAGACATTTTCTTCATTTTATTTTAAAAATTTTATCTAAAAGCCCAACAAACTTCAAGTAAGAACAAAAATCAAGAAAACTAAAGTCATTAATATGATAATCATTTGCTATAAAAAATAAAGAAAAATATCTTAAAAACAAAGTAAAAACATACATTGTATAATATATGAGAAAAAATATAGTGGATACAGATGATTAGTTATCAAAAATCATGCAAGTCAAAAGACAATGGAACCAAATTTTTAAAACGCTGGATGAAAAAATAATTTCAGACAATCTAAACTTCTAGATATAGCAAAAATATGCTTCAAAAATGTCAGTGAAAAGGGACCAGCAGTTAGGGTAATGGCTATGTTGCTGGATTCCCATGTAGTCAACCACGGTGCACATCCTGGAACTGGTGGCTTAAAACTCACGCCGGGCACGTGTGTGTGCATGCCCAAGATCCCGAGAGGAGAATGGAGGAGAAGGGATTGCAGCATGGCCATCCTCCCTGGGGGCTGATTTCTTGCTTTCTGTCTCTATGTCTTTGTCTGTCTGGTGAGCACACATGCCCTATAGCAAAAACCTCTCCCCCCCCCAAAAAAAAAGTCAGTGAAATAAAATTTTTTAGATGAAAAATGCTGATTAGCAAGAGATCTATCCTACAATAAATACTGAAGAAATGTAAAAGTGTATTTGGCATGGGGATAAGGGAGTCTGATCTCACATGACTTATCACAGTTGATGTTCCACCCCAGTGACTTGACAAATATGCCAAGCATACATGCGTGTCTGTCCAAAATTCTGACAGAATGGAGAAATGGAGAAGGGATTGTAGTGTGACAATGATCTATTACAAGTGTGCTTTCTTCTCACTCTCTCTCTTTCTGTTTCTCTTTCTCTGGCGAGCGCATGCATCCTCTGGCCAATAAAAGATAACAACAATAATAAACAACAAAAAAGAAAAAAAAAACAGAGAAAATGTATATGATAGAATAACACAAGGTAAAATATTTCTACTGTAAAATTCCACTGTTTTAGAACTATTTATTTAATTTAATTTTACTATTATTATTATTTTAATTTGCAATAGGGTATGCACACTTACCAGAGAGAGCAAGTAAAAGTAAGAGAGAAGGTAAATGAGAAAGCAAGCCACCAGGTGTGGGACTCAAACCTCAGTCAACCATGTGGGAGTCCAACACCTTCACCACTACACCAACAGCTGGGCATTCTACTGTAAAACTTTTAGTCCTGACATGGTGTATGCTGGATACTGCTGCTTGGCAGGTGAGAATACATAGGGTTTTTTCTTGATTCATCTTGAAAAGCCATGCGCAGTGGTATAAACTTGTAGTCCCAGTTATTCAGGAAGCTGAGGCAAAATAATTATGATACAGTTAAACCCTATTTAATAAAACAAACAAATTAAATAACACACACCCCACACAAAAGTTTATTATGGTAGATGTTAAGTAGCATAATAGTCACTATTGATTTATCAGCTATCATATTCCCTAGAGCAATGATTGTAATAAGAAAAATGGAAATATAGTTTAAAAATTGATATAGGTATAATCAAACAATCTATAATTGACATAGATATCATTGATATAGATATAATTAAATCTTTAACTCAAAAGGTAATGGGATCAGCAGATGGCATAGTAATTTTGTCAACGAACTCCCAGATGGCAGTTCAAGTCCTGGATTTGGTGGCTTGAAAATCACTCTGGGCACATGTGCATGAGTGCCCAAGATCCTGGGAGGAAAATGGAAGAGATTGCAGCATGGCAATTCCCCGGGGGGGGGGGGATTTCTCACTTGCCCTCTCACAGTCTCTGCCTCTGTCTCTTTCTCTCTCTCTGGTAAGTGCACACACCCTAAGGCAAAAATCCTCTACAAAAAAAGAAAAAGAAAAAGAAGAAAGAAGAAAGAGGAAGAAAGAAAGAAAGAAAAAAAGAAAAAAAGAAAGAAAGAAAGAAGAAAGGAAGGAAGGGAGGAAGGAAGGAAGGAAGGAAGGAAGGAAGGAAGGAAGGAAGGAAGGAAAAAAGAGAGGAAAGAAAGAAAGAAAGAAAGAAAGAAAGAAAGAAAGAAAGAAAGAAAGAAAGAAGAAAGAAAGAGAAAAGCTAATATGATAAAGGAAAAACATTAAATGGAACAAGGAGAAAACAAGTAGCAGGATAGTAGACTTATATGCAACATTCTCAGTAACTGCAAATGGTCAATGTGTTACAATGAAAAGAAAGCAATTTTCTTTTTGGATTAAAAAAAGACTACTACCTATGCTGTTTATTAGAAATACACTTGAACTTGAAGACAATGGCTGGTTTTATATAGAAGAATAAAAAAGTAATAGTAGGAAAATAATAATAATATGAAAGATAGATTATCTTTATAAATAGCAGACAAAATAGACTTTAAGAAAAGGCATCAAATCAGCGAAAAATACAACTATTCTATAGCAACCAAAGAGTCCATTCTTTTTTTGTTTTGTTTTGTGTTTTTTTGAGATGTTTTTGCTATAGGGCACATGCTCTCACTAGATAGACAGAGAGAGACAGAGAGACAGAAAGCGAGAAATCATCCCCCAGGGGGGATGGCCACGGCACAATCCCTTCTCCTCCATTCTCCTCTCGGGATCTTGGGCACGCACGCACATACGCCCGGCGTGAGTTTTAAGCCACCAGGCCCAGGATGCAAACCGCGGTCGACTACGTGGGAGTCCAGCGACATAGCCATTACGCTAACTGCTGGTCCCCCAAAGAGTCCATTCTTTAATAAGACAGAGCACAGGTAGTTGTATGCATCTGATTACTAAACTTTAAAATACGTTGAAACAAAGATTGCCAGAACTGTGCAAGCTTCATAGTTCAGTGGTTAAGTGCTGTGCATAGGGAACAGAATCCCATATTAGTGACCACTGTTTGAATTCTTTCCTTGGTTGCTAGAAAAATATACCAGATGTATGCATGTGCATTCATGTCCTAAATCCTGACCAGATAGAGGAATGGAGGAAAATAGATTTATGGTGCGACCCTGCTCCATTGGGAGGTGATTTCTCTTTCTCCATCTCTCTCTGGTGAACTCTCACACCATTTAGCAAATTAAAAAAATTGTCAAAAGTTAGATGAGTCTACAATTAAATTTGAAGATGCCAAGATTTCAATTGATGAAATTATTAACCCCCTTATTCTAATTCACATATGTGGAACACCTGGCCCAATAGCTCTCAGAATCCATGTTATTCAATATAGTATTCATAGGGTGCACAATATGAGTGCCAGAAGTAATTGTCAATACATGTCAAAGGAATGAAATAATCCCAAAACATTGACCAGGGCAGTTAGGAATTGATGTCCAAGTTGATCTGGCAAATTCTCAAATACTTGTCAATTGACCCACCTACTTATATCTCTCATAGGATATATTAAATAATAATAGTACTAGGGAAACCTTTAAAAAAATCTATCAGAAAATAGAGTAAATACTTCCCAACTAAATTTAGGAGGCCAGAATAAAACTATGATATAGAAACTCGACAAGAATATTAGAAGAAAAAAAATTACCAATAAAGGAATAAAAAATTAGCCACTCATATGTATAGAAAATAGCAGATCCCTTTCTTCAAACCATATGCACTAAAATTAATTTTTATATAATTCATTCTATAGCTGAATTCTAGATAGACCAATTAATTAATAAGGAATCATCACACTGATCATAAAAAATTATATATCTTCTAGAAAAAATAAAACAAGAGAAAATGTATGAAACTTTTAGATAGCTATACTTTCTCCTAGAATGTAGAAATCAAAAACAATAAAATAAAATAGTTGATAACTTGGTGTTCATCTAACTTCTACTTGTAAAATGTCTGATTAACAAAGTAAATATGACTAGCTATCATCTGTGAAAAAATATTTGATAACTGTTTGCTAAAGAACTTACATGAGCATATTAAGCACTCTATAGCTCAATACTAAACAGATAATCCACTTTTTAAAAAGTTGAGCAGGAAATTTGAATCATTTGTAAAAGAAGTATATAATGTAAAATAAGCACATGAAAAATACTCATTATTTTGATCCCTCCTGGGGGATGATTTCTTGCTCTCTGTCTCTCTGTCTCTCTCTGTATTTCTGGCGAGCACCCTATAGCAAAAACCTCTCCAAATAAACAAACAAAAATAATCATCATTTTGTCATCAAGGAAAGGCAAATTAAAGCCACAATGAGATACCACTACACACCCACTAGAATGTGCACAATTAATTACTGGCAATGATAAAACTTGTCAACAACTAAATATCTAAATTACTGAAAGGATTATTAAATGTAACAACTACTGTGAGAAACTGGAAGTTTCCTTACAATTAAACATTTGTTAACTCTTTGAGGCAGCCATGGAGTTACACCATTTTTGACCTCCTTTTATCAAAAAACTTGCTTTTCATCTGAGAATGCTTCAGTTCGCTGGCAGCTTCCAGCTGAATCACCCTTATGATCCAGCTTACTATTCAAGCAGAAGCCATACTCTTGGGGGTCCATTTCCAACTCTGCATCACAGACATACTAGTACTTAGCCATTTATGAGTAATGTGAGAGCTTTCTCATGGGAAGTCTTTGTTCGGAAGACCTTAGTCATCTGGCATTTGTCAAATCTGCATTGTAGTTCAAGGTTCTTTCAGACTAATTACATTTTCCCTTCACTGTTCTTTAACAGATGTTAGATCTGCATCATAGTTTGATGGCATTTTATACCTAATACTGCTTCTTCCCTTTTTCGTTTTTGTAGGCATTATAGTCAGTATCTGTGGGGGATAGGTTCCAAGATCCCCAGTGGATACCAAAGTTTGCAGGTGCTCAAGTTCCATATACAAAGTGGCATTATATTCCCATATAGCCTTTGTACATCCTCCTGCATACTTACATTTAATGCCAAGTATCACTTTATTTGAGAAGACTTACTGTAGTACTTGGTATATGCCAAATTTGCTTTGTTTTTCGATTTTTTTTAAATTTATGGTTGATAGAATTAATAGATGATGACCCTATGGATATGAAAGGCTAACTCGGGACCAGCAGTTGGTGTAATGGCTATGTTGTTGAACTCCCATGTAATCTATCACAGTTCGAGTCCTGGACCTGGTGACTTTAAACTCACGCTGGGTGTGTGTGCATGCCCAAGATCCTGAAAGGAAAATGGAGACGAAGAGATTGTGGTGTGGCCATCCCCCTTTGGGGGTGGGGGTGACTTTTCCCTTACTGTCTCTGTGTCTCTCTCTGTCTTTTTGGTGAATGCATGTGCCCTAAAGCAAACACCTCTCAAAAAAAAACAAAAACAAAAACAAAAAAACAGGTCGACCATACTCCTTCACTTACCTACTTATCCTATCCCACTGTTGGCTTTTTCAGAGTAGATGAACATCAATGAAAATCATAAACATTGGTCAGCGAGTTTACCTTATTTGATAACAACAAGTTAATTGTTAACCTTCCACAATTTAATGGATGATGGCAACAGACAGACAATTCCTAGTTTAGAGAAAAAGGACTTTATTACCCAACAGCCTTTTGAGATTCTTGTTCGTAATTCTTCCACGCCGATAGGTGATGTAGAGTGGCTTACATGAATGCCAAATAGTAGGTTTGTGTCACAGTTGAGGAACCCTGAACTAAAAAGATGCTAATTAAAAAAAAAATTCCATGCAAACCAGCCAAACATTTATCCTGAGGGGAGACACCATCTTTATTATCTCGAATGGGAAAAACTCTGCCCTTTGGTTAGGAGAGTGAAACTATCTCTGTCTTCCACTGCTGTTGACTAAACAAATAGTTTTGAAAAGATGATGGTAGTGAAGAAAAGTCACCCACATCTTTGCTCATAATTTGTACAGAAATGTGATTCCCATGGACTATTGTCTCCTGCCACTAAATCCAGAAGATATTTTTTCTTATATATTGTCTCAAAATAAATGAACGTATTTTTTCCACATGAAAAAGACTTGTACAGATTGTTCTTAGAAGCTTTATTCATAATATCCCCTAAATAGGAGGGAAATATTTATCAATAGAATATGTAAAAAAAAAATTGTAGAATCATTGTTCAGAAAGATATTAGTCAGCAATAAACATTAACAAGCTAAATATAATAACATAAATGAATCTTAAAAATAGAATAAAAAAGAAGAAAGAAAAAGAAAAATTGAAGTGGGAAAGGGAGTTGGAAGGGAGGAAGGAATTAGAGAAAGAAGAGAAAGAGACAGAGAAAAAGGAAGAGATGAAACAGACTAATACAAACTGAATAGCTTTGCCTTCCTGAAATTCGTAGTTGGAGTCCTAAACTCCAATGTGATGATATTTGGAGATGAGGATTTTGAGAGGTAATTATGGTAGGATCACAAGGAGGGACACAATATCCAAAAGATCTTAATGAGAGTGCCCTTATGAGAAGTGACATCAAAAAATGCACTCTCTTTCTCTCTCTTCCTTTTTCTCTCTTCATGTACTCACAGAGAGCATGGCAATGGGAGCACAGAGAAAGAAGATGGTTGTTTGAAAGCCAAAACAGAGAGACTTTACCTGATAAAGACCATGCTGGCACCCTGATCTTGGACTTTCAATCTCCATAACAGTAAGAAAATAAATTTCTATTGCTTAAGCCACCCACTGTGTGGTATTTTGTTATAGTCAACTGAGCACAATAAGGCACATACAAAAAAAAAAAAGTATGAGTCAATTACTAGGAGATTCTCAAAGAGCAGGCAAAATATTCTGATGGAAATTAGTAGAAAGACTCTTTGACTAAAAGGTACAAGAAAACTTTCAGGGTTGATGGGTGTGTTCATTATCTTGTTGGGATGTGGTTAAATGAATAGATACGTGCATTTTTCAAAAATTATTTACCTGCATGATTAAGCCCTGTTCAGTTCACTGTATGTAAATTATACCTTAATGCACATTTAAATATATTCACAATAAAAATAAATGAATTGCTAGTTAATATTCAATTTTCTAAAATATTCTCATTTTTTTCTTTTATTTTCAATTTTATGTGTGAACATTTTTTGTCCCATTAAATTAATCTATGGAATCAACAAAAATTCAGTAAAGATTTCAGAAGGACTTTTTTTTTTGAGAGAGATTTTTACTACAGGGTGCATGCACTCACCAGGGAGACAGAGAGAGAGAGAGAGAGAGAGAGAGAGAGAGAGAGAGAGAAATATATAACTCACCCACCAAGAGAGAAATCAATAAATCACCCACCAGGGAGGATGGCCATGCCACAGTCCCTTCTCATTCATTCCCCTCTCAGGACTTTGGGCATGTAGGCACATGCACCCGGCATGAGTTTTAAGTCACTGGATCTGGGACTTGAACCATGGTCCACCTTGTGGGAGTCCAGTGATGTAACCATTATGCCATATGCTGATCCCAGGACACTTAAAAATATGAAATGACAAGTTTATTATAAAACATATATAGAAATGCAAAAGATTTAGAAAACGTTTTTGACAAAAAAGAGCAAATTTGGAGGATTCATACTTTCAATTGCAATCATTTCAAGTTATCATAATCAAGACAGCATAATAAAAATCATGGTTTGGTTCCACACTTCAACAAATCAGCATAAATAATAATTATCAATTATTAAACTAATCATTGTTTTTCATTTTGGAGATTTATTTAATGTAGTAACTTAAGAGATGTTAAATGTAGATTGGCCTAATGTGATAGTACATAAAAATAGGGTACACTTGTTTTTAATATTTACTAATGTGAATTACAGATATCACTTTTTAAATGGTATACACCATTCAGTGTTTGTTGAAGATAGTCTGATTTTCTAATTTATATCTCTCTTGAATAGCACAATTTACTTTTGAAGCTTCTTTTTATGATGATTAACAAGGACACTCAAAGTCATTACAGATATGTAAAAAGAGAATGCATTGTTCAAAGAGGCCCATATTTTAGTGGTCAGAACAGAATCATTATTTTCAGTAAGGGCATCAGAAGCAGATATTTCCTTAAAACGGTACAGAAGTATGGCATGGATTCAAAATATAATAACAGATTCAAATACACAATGTGAAAGATGCAGTATGCTTAAGTAAACATTAAAAATGTAAATATAAGAAAAATTTAACATTATTACCTGTTTTTTCAAATAATAACAATTATTGATCTTTTTTCTGAGAGAGTAATGAGCACCACCATTTTTCAGCCTTGGTATCTGAAGTAGAAAAACAATGTTTGTTATTACTTTCTTCTTTATTTATCCAATCAATAATGATTTAACAAATATCTACCTTATACCTGGCACTTTCAAGTCCTAGAACTCTTAGTTACATAAATGCATTCAATAAATGATGGTTATACTTATGTATAAGTAAATAAAAAGATAGATATGCATAGTTAACCTTGGTTAAAAAACTAAGCATACAA
>NW_006159745.1:767489-784628 GCF_000334495.1 Tupaia belangeri chinensis
GGTCAGAACAGAATCATTATTTTCAGTAAGGTGGAGAAATTTATCATCAGAAGCAGATATTTCCTTAAAATGGTACAGAAGAATGGCATGGATTCAAAATATAATAACAGATTCAAATATATAATGTGAAAGATGCAGTATGCTTAAGTAAACATTAAAAATGTAAATATAAGAAAAATTTAATATTATTACCTGTTTTTTCAAATAATAACAATTATTGATCTTTTTTCTGAGAGAGTAATGAGCACCACCATTTTTCAGCCTTGGTATCTGAAGTAGAAAAACAATGTTTGTTATTACTTTCTTCTTTATTCATCCAATCAATAATGATTTAACAAATATCTACCTTATGCCTGGCACTTTCAAGTCCTAGAACTCTTAGTTACATAAATGCATTCAATAAATGATGGTTATACTTATGTATAAATAAATAAAAAGATAGATATGCATAGTTAACCTTGGTTAAAAAACTAAGCATACAACTTTAAATGGTACACTCTTGTATTGGTGGTTGTAATGCCCTCTGATTTTATATTTGGGGTTAATGTAGGCTGAAAAGTTATACACACAAACACATACATTTTGTATACTCAACACAATTTTTGAACCATTGTGGTAGCTGGCTGTAAAGTTATAGATTTGCATTTCTTCTATGACTTTTTCTTTAACAGTTTTATTACCAATTAATACATGATAAGCTAAATATATTTAAAGTGTATAGCATTATGCTTTTTAAAAATAATTATTTATTTAATATTATTTATTTATTTTCATTTATTTTAATTTCACCAGAGAAAGACAGACACAAAAGGAAAGTGAGAAAGCAAGTCACCAGGTCTGGGACTTAAATTGTGGTCGGTCATGTGTGAATGTCCAGCACCTTAACTACCATGCCATTAGCTGGCCCATGTTTTTTTTTTTTTTTTTTCGAGAAAATTTTGCTATAAGGTATGTGTGCTTATCAAAGAACTAGAGAGGCAGAAAGATAAAAAGCAATAAATCACACGCCAAAGGATGTGACTACACTGCAGTCCCTTCATCCCCATTATCCTCTGGGGATTTTGGGCAGGCACACACACGTGCGGTGTGTTTCAAGCCACCAGGTCCAGGACTTGAATCATCGTTAACAACATGAGAGTCCAGTGCCTTAACCACTACACCACCTGCTGGCCCCTAAAATATTATGTTTTAACATACATCTATATATATGAAACAACATATGTGTCATACGAAAGGATGTTTCTCATCACCTTTTGCCAACTCTTCTTCCTGCTATCCCTTCTTGTTTACCTCATCTTCTACCTCACTCCATATTAAAAACAAAACAAAGCAAAACAAAAAACTTAAAATTAATCAATGAACTAAATATGAGTTAAAACTATAAAAATTTTAAAACATGAGTAGATCTTTATGACCTCTCTTAGATTTACCAATGGATTGACACCAAAAGCACAATAGATAATAGTTGTAGGATGTAAAATCAATATATGAAAGTCAGTTTTGTTTCTATACACTAACATCAAACTATACAAGAAAGAATTTAAAAAACAATTTTATCAAAAAAATCAACAAAAATAAACTATGTAGAAAGAAATGTAACAAAGGAAGTGAAAGATTTATATAACTGCAAACTATAAAATATTGATGAAAGGAATTTAAGATAGCCAAATATATTGTGTTTATCATTGGAAAAACTAGTATTGTCAAAATGTCCACACTACTCCTAGCAATCTACGTATTTATTGAAGTCCTTGTGAAAATTCCAGTGGCGTTTTTTATAGATATAGAAAAGCAAGGGACCAGCAGTTAGCATAATGGCTATGTCGCTGGACTCCCACGTAGTCCACCATGGTTCGCGTCCCGGACCCGGTGGCTTAAACTCATGGTGGGTGGGTGTGCATGCGTGCCCAAGATCCCCAGAGGAGAATGGAGGAGAAGGGATTTCAGCGTGGCCATCCCCCCTGGGGGGTGATTTCTCGCTTTCTATCTCTCTGTCTCTCTCTGTTTGTCTGGCAAGCGCATGCGCCCTATAGCAAAAAAAAGCACGTGGCCCCTAAGAAAAAAACCACCCAAAAAAAAAAAAAAAAAAAAAAGAAAGAAAGAAAGAAAAGAAAGAAAAGCAACCCTAAAATTCCTGTGGAACCAAAAAGACCTTGAGTACCTAAAGCAACCTTTACAAAGAGCAAAACAGAAGAATTGCACTTCATGATTTCAAATTAAATTGCAAAGACACAGGCATCAAATCAGTATGGCACTGGTATTAAAAACACACACACACACACATTTTTGGACTGCTGTAGGTTTGTAATTTAATTTGAAATGAGAGAGTGTGGTGCTGTAGTTTATTAATCTTGACCAAAGCTACCAATAATACACAATGAAAAAAGAATATCTCTTCAATAAAAGGCATCAACTAATTATATCTCTACATGTGCAAAAAGTAAATTAAATGTTTTTTTATGTCACACACAAAAATCAACTCAAAATGAATAAAATACTTGCTATGGTTTTAATGTGTCCACCCAAAATTTATGTATCAATATTAGATGTAATGAGACCAGCAGGTGACATAATGGTTACATTGCTAGGCTCCCACGTAGTCCACCGCAATTCTAATCCCAGACCCAGAGGCTTAAAATTTATGTTAGAGATGTGCATGCATGACCAAAATACCAAGATGAGAATGGAGAAGAAGGAATAGCAGCATGGCCATCTCCCATGCAGGCTGAGTTTTCACTTTCTGTCTTTCTGTGTCTGGTGAGCACACAGGCTGTATAGCAAGAATCTCTCCCTCCCCCCTCAAAAAAAGTGATATGTAACAGTGTTGAGAGGATGGAAATTTAATCAAATCATGATAATAAGAAGTAAGATCTATGGAGGTGATTGGTATTGGATGAGGACATCAGGGTGAGGCCCCTATGATTAGCTCCTAATAACTTTATAAAACGAGCAGACACACTTACATTCGTGACCTTCTCAAGCCCCTGCCATGTGATAATCTGCACTGCCTTGGAACTTTGTAGAGAATCCCTAGTAAAGAAACCCTCACCAGATGCAACCTCTTGACTTTGGACCTCTGAAACCATGGACTGAATAAATTATCTATTTGTTATAAATTACTCAGTGTGGTATTTAATTGTTTCCAACAGAAAAACATTAAAACAAGACTGATACGTGACAACTGACTATTAAACTCCCAGAATTAAACAAAAGACAAAAAACTTCATAATATTAGACATAGCATTTTTTTCTTGGAATATGACACCAAATGCACAAGTGAAAAATGAGGAATAATAAACAATTTGGACTACATCTAACTGAAAAAACGAAAATATACACAGCAAAAGAAACAATTAAATGAAAAATTTTCCAAAGATACTCACATGTACACACACACACACACACACACACACACACACACCATATTATTTAGTTGTAAAGAAAGCTGCCATTTGTAACAACAGGTATTCCACAGAAGACATTATATGAGGTGAAATAAACCAGACACAGAAAGACAAATATTACATAATCTCCCTTGTTTGTGCAATCTAAGAGACTCAAACTCAGAAGCAGAATGTAGTTGTTACTAGATGTCAGTGGTGGGGTAAATGGGGAGATGCTTATCAATTGCTACAATTTTCTGTCATAAGTTTAATCAATTCTAGAGATTTAATGTATAGCATAGTGACTATAGTTAATACTAATATATAATTGGAATTTTATAAGAGTATAACAAATATTTTCATCATACACACAAATACACAAAGAGATCTGTGTGAGGTAACAGATTATTAGTTTGATTTTTGTAATCATTTTTATGTACATATGCTAAAACATTAAATTGTATACCTTAAATATGTACAATTTTTATTTGTTAATTATATTTCCATAAGACTGAATAAAAGAAAGCAAAAGGCAATTTACAGAATGGAAGAAAATATTTGTAATGATATAACTGATAAGAGTCTAGTATCCAGAATATATATGTAACTTTTTTTAACTGAATATTGAAAAGAGAAATAACTCAATTTAAAAATAGGCAAAGGCCTTGGATAGCTATAGCTATTTTTCCAAAGAAGTTAAACAAATTGCCAACAAGACATAAAAAGATGCTCATCATTAGGGTCAGCAGTACTGTGGTGATTAAGGTACTGGACTCCCTCAAGGCTGACCATGGTTCGAATTCTGGACCTGGTAGCTTGCTTTCTCACTTTCCCTCCCTCTCTCTCTCTCTCGTCATGATATGTATCCTATAACAAATTAAAAATATTAATAATAATAAATAAAATAATTTTTTAAAAAGATGCTCAACATCTTTGGTGATCAGGACTTGCCTTCATTTTTGAAAACATATTTCCTTGGAATATAATTCTAGGTAAGAATTCTACTTCCATATAGTATGACAGGGTGAGAAACTTTTCAGATACATTCCCCAACACAACTGGTAAATTTAAAAAAAAAAATCTATTATTTATAGTCTTTAGAAATGGCATTAAGATCACACAGCAAATGAAGGAACATTTGTCCAAGAAAACATACAAATCTATTGGCACTGCAAAGATCTAGGGTATATAAACCAAAGCCTATATGCCCCCTTCCACCTCATAGCTCAGTGAAATGGAAAATATACTTCTGACTAGTACAGTGAAGATCACAGGTTTCTTCTTCCTTCTAGTTGGAGAGCTATCTCCTGGGATTTACAGGATAGTATCATTTTCTATCTTGTCCCCAGCTACATGTTGCTTAGTGTAAGTTCCAGGCATGTGTGTCTGAGATATAGAGACTCCCTTCTTTAACTTTCTGTTTTGATAGAGGCTTACCTTAGGGTAGGTACTGTTCATAATATGGCAGTTCCATCACCCTTTTGTGGACTTACACAGCTCAGGTTCCTGGGGTGCAATTTTTATGCCAAGAGATGCAAGCCAAAAGGACTTGGACTGCTGTCCTTAAATTCACTGAGAGTTCAGCTCCAAAAATGGGAATGTCACTCAGATAAAAAGACACTATTTTTTCACTGTGAATACTATACTCATAGTTTAAAAGTTTGTTTTGTTTTGGTTTGGTTTTGTTTCTTGGTCTGGGTGATGAAATGAGTCGTCAGAGAAAGATCTCACTATTCCTCTCCAAAGGCATTGACTTTGTTAGCAACACGATTGCAGAATTTGAAGAACTTTAAACCTCATGGCCTTGTTCAAAAACTATAAAAATTGGAGTGAAAAATGCTGGGAAGAGATTTGCAGGATCATTGGAGAAATAGTAAAGGCTGGCTAGTCTGTCAGGAAAAAAAAAACAAAAAACCCCAAAAAACTAAAGCAGGACACCTCTAGGAATCAGTATAAATTGCAAACACTGATTTATGAAACTGTCATTTTTAAGATGGCTGGATTGTTTTGATATGTCTGTGAAGAAATTTATATCCCAATGCATTGTTAAAACTATAAAACAATCAGCTAGAAAGTAGTATAGTTCAACAGCTGGGTGTGGTAATGAAGAGAGAGCTAAAGGGAGACCAGCCCAAACCACCACTGTCCCAGGATAACTATAGGCACATCCCAGGATACATGCCTTGAGGATTCACGGTATAGGTTTCAACTGCAGGGCAGTGATACAGGAAGTAGATGTCATTAAAATAATCTAGTCAGTCACTAAAAATGTAAGTGCATAACAATAAAAAGCTAGAGATGAGGTGGGATAAAAATGAGAGATACTATAACTAGAATTGCCGCAATATATTACTTAAGTGTCCAGTTTCCAACAAAAATTCCTAAGATCTGAAAAAAAAAATTATAAAAGAAAAAAGACCATATGTCCCATGCACTGTGTAGGAGTGGGGAGGGCCCTGGAGGGGCCAACAATAGAAACTGCCTGTGAGATCAATCAGATGCTGTATTTAATGGACAGACTTCAAAGAAGCCATTATAAATATGATAAAGCAAATAAAGGAAACACTATGGGATGAAATTAGAAATCAACAACTAAAGAAATTTGAGAAACATCTAACTATATGGAAATTATCAAACATATCCCTAAAAAATACACTAAAAAAGAAAATTTATAAAGATTAGAAAAATACTGTGAGATGACTGAAAACATGACATGACATAGCAAAACTATAGATAGAGCTGAAGCAGTGCTCAGAGTCAAATTTATACCTTAATGCCTCTATTAAAAAAACATCTAATTAAGAACAAAACAAAACAAAAGCAAATTTCATCTAAAGCAAGCCAAGCTGAAGAAAAGAAATAATAAATTGAAAGCAGAGGTGAATGAAATAGAGAATAAAAAAATAAAATAGAAAAAAAAATCAGTGTAACCTAATGGATGTTGAACCTCCTGGCTAATGTTAAACTAAGCCATTTTGACCTAAAACAGCTGCTGTACTTTCACTTGGATTCCCATGGATAAGCTGAAATTGTAAATTAGGCTGTTTTCTTGAGCTGGTTACTAAGTTACAGTTGCACTAGCCACACTTTAGTCAATCACAGAAAGCCCACCTTTTAGGCTGTGCACCTAACATCCAGCTGTAACCAATCCAATGATTTCTCCATCACTCCATGACGTTTTGTACGTCACTTTCCCTTTCCACAAACTTATATACCCCTGTCCACAGCTAGCAGGAGTCCCTTGGAAACACTTTCTGGGAGACTTCCCTATTGAAATCACCCACCCTGTGTTTAAATAAACTGATGAATTTTCACTTGTCTAAAATTTTGTTTTTTAACACTATGCTCACTGATGCTCTTGAAATTGTAAGTTTGCAGTGTGGTCCATGGGAGCAGATACTAATTCCTAGTCCTGCTTCAGATCTGAAGATTGTTACTTTTTATTCTCTAAGGTGGCTCTTTCCTTGAGTCACTAGACGTTTTAGTTTTTCCTTGTACCTACACTGACTGATGAGTTCTGAGATGAAGGTGACCTCCTTATGTGCCTCCAGTTTTGTCTTTTTTGGTAAAATCTTCTGTTTCAGTACTCTACTTGAAAATGCTAATTTCCTTAGTCTTTCTCTACTCCAAGATATGTCTCTAAGCTGAGGGCAACCTAGGGACTGCACATGGGCTCTCTGTACTTGAACCACAGTCTGAGAACTTCCTCTAGGACTCAAGGTGGGACAGTCATAGGACTCAGCTCCTTTGTTTTCCATCTATTACTATTGCTGCAGCCTGTGGCCTGGTATACATGTCTTTTCGTATATTTTATCTGGTGTTTTATATTCATATATTTCTTCTGGTTTTTTAGTTATTTCATAAACTTTGATTTCTTAATTATTGTTAAAAGGAGTGTGTCTGATTTTTTATTTGTTTTAAGATCAAGGGTATTTCAGTTCTCTTTTTATTCTATGTTCTACAAAAGCAAACAACAACATAAACATTTAAATTCTTAGAATTATCTCAATTCCTCTTCTTTGTTTTTTTTACTTCAATTTAGTGCATTTGTAACTCCTATTGATATTACATTGTTCTCCAAGACAAGGTATGTAAATTTTTCTGGCTCAGCATGGTTGAGATTAAGTTATATCGAGCATAACTTTCTTATTGATAAATATTTTAAATAAAATCATATACTATAAAGTGTGAAGGAAATTTTTTAAGTTACTTTTTAAACTATCTCCTTTGAACTTGAATTTTCCTTTGAATTGTATTTCTTTCTTCCTTTCTTTCTTTCTTTCTTCCATGGACACATACATGTGACATGTGAGAGAAAAAGAGAGGGAAAAAGAGAAGTATCCCTGAAAGGATTTTTTTTTTTTTTTTTTTTTTTTTGCTGTAGGGATCGTGCACTCGCCTGAAAGATAGAGAGAGACAGAAAGCGAGAAATCACCCCCAGGGGGGATGGCCATGCCGCAATCCTTTCTCCTCCATTCTCCTCTCCGGATCTTGGACATACACACGTGCCCAGTGAGAGTTTAAGCCGCTAGGTCTGGGACTCGAACCATGGACAACTATGTGGGAATCCAGCGACATAGCCATTATGCTAACTGCTGGTCCCCCTGAAAGGATCTTCATGCCTCATTCTACCTATTGTCTCAGCTGGCCTGGATCACAGGCATATACACATGTGTGACCCATTCAAATAAGTCTTGTGATCCAAACCCAGTACCTTTTTCATGTGGGTTAAGTTGTGTGTGTTTCTCCTACATCACCACTTTGTCTTTGCATTTGAATTTTGAATCTTATAAGTTGTGTGTCTTTTTAAAAATATCCATGGATTAATATGTTACTAATAACTCACAAATACAGGCAAAATTTAAATCAAAAATACTTTTCTAGAATTTTATTCTTTGAACTCACTGCTCCTCTGCCTTGGTGACTATTTTCCATTTTGTCTGTCTTATAAATTTGTCCTCCCTTAAAGTTGAGCAAAAAATGATTCTTTCCTCTTTAAGCTGATCCTGACAATTTCTAAACTGAAGTTTCTGGTACAGAGAAAGAATATGCATGAGAAAACCCACTTGCTGTTTTGTATTTAAGTCATAAAATTGCACATCACTGTACTGTTTACAGTACCTTGAGAATAAGATGATCATTGTTGAAGATCTAAGTTTTGTAAGGACTTGAAAGTACTCCAAACATTATGACAAATAGATATGTTTATATGCCCCTAGGTTATATGTTATCTATAATGTCATAAATTAATTAGATTATCTGTCCTTCTACCAGAATATATTGTTTTTTTAAGTTTTGCCTCACTTTTTATTTATATTTTGAACCCAAATCCATTTTGTTTTTTGGTCTTAATTATCTTTTACTTTCACTTTCTTGTTTCTTCACATTCCTAATCTGGAAATATAGCACTATCAAATGATACTTAGAAATTAATTTAGAATACTTTTTCTGAATTTAGATGTTCAGCAATAGCAAAGTAATTAATTAGTTATAGTCACCCTACAAATGGGGTAGTCTGTATTAAATCATATTCTCTAAAATATTTAATAGTGTGGAAAATTGTAATAATATATTGCTAAGTATGCAATATAGAAATATATGACTTGAAACTTTTAAATGATTGTTATTTTCTTATTACTTTTATGCTCACAATATGAATTTATAAAGTGATTTTCAGAAATTGGTAGAGCAAAATGCTGTTTTCTTTTTTTTTTAAGCACTTTTCCATCATTGTGAAAATACTTAAGTTATATGAGTGGGAAAGTGTGAATTTTTAAAATTGACTTGAATTAGAATATATTTAAAATATTTTACAGGGACAGCTAAATAAATTTGGGAAAGTAATAACTGCATTCTAAATCTTAATCTTTACTTAGCAATAGAGTGACAGGTTCAGAGGAATTAAATATTTGAGGCTAATGGAAGAACATTAAAATAAATGATTAAGGTTGAGATTCATTAGCTCAAATTATTTTACCATTAAATTTATTTAGCCCAATATCATGTATAATATACCTTTGAAAAGAAGTTTCAAAAATTAAGTTTTATTCTCCATAAACCAGATCTTTACTTACTTTCCCTCCTGATTCACCTTCTGATAATTTTTGTTAGAATATAACCAATCAATTGTATTGCATTTCCATATAAGATTTTTGAATCTACTTTTGGTCTGAATTTCTATAATGTTAACCATCTTTGGTACATCAATAAATAGATTTACCCCATGTGACTTTTAGATCAACAAATATATTTTATCTATTGTTTGTGGGAGGCATTGATGCTAGTCCAGCTCCAATTTTTGCCAATTAATATAATTTACTGAGTTTCTTAAAAAGGTACAAATAACATTTTTTTTAACCCTCAGTTCAACAAACCAGAAATACAATATTTTGTTTCAGAGATCTGATTCTCTACACAAAACTACCAGAAGAAAAGACAGGGACTAGAAAAGTAAAATAAGAAGTACTGATTAAAATTTTAATTTCTCAATTATTATCATAGATATTTACTTAAAGTATAAGTTATTACAGGAAAATCCTTAGACCTTAAAACTATACGACTTTTTCTAGTTTGTGATATTAGGACACTAGTTACCATTTCATTGTCATGCTGAATAACACTTTTTTTCCAAGTTTAAACCTCAGTTCTAGCAGAGATTCAGTTAAATTTGTCTTTTCTCCTACTAATGTAGGATATAAATAAAGATACTTTTTAATTAATGCCTTGAAGTCTATTTGGAGTAAGTGAGTAATAAGTGGGATTTCAATGAGCATTCATCATTATTCTTCCTGGTATCAATAAGCTTCCCTTTCAAGCAGAATTCAATCAGTATGGAGCCAATTAATCATCATGCAAAATAGATTAAGAACTTTTTCCTGTAACTAGACATGTTTGCCTATACTTGAAAGCCAAGGCAGTTTATATGAGACAAATAGTTTCTCCTCTATAGGTTTTCACTGGTGAGTGTTTAATAGGTAACAAAAAAGGCAGAGCTTCACCTCTGTCACTGTTATTTCAAAGTTATAGTACCAGCTTATTGTGACTTGTGGCAAGTACTCTCTGAGTTACATTCTAGCATTTCCCCAGAGGAATCATAGCCAGTGACTTTAGACACAGGTGTTATTCTGAAATAATCTGAGGAAAATGACAAGCACAAATGTGGGACATTTGCAATAAATATCTGCAATGAATATTTTAATTATATTGCCCCATAATATGTCTATCGATGGTTATTTGGAGAAATGACAAGAGAGTCCTTGCAGATGTATGTAACTATTTTAAGGCAATTTCTGTATGGAACTTCTCATATTCTAAGTTTTAGAGTATGTGTTGTCTCTATCCAAAGCATTCGCTGTTATTTGTTTGGGTGAATCATTCTCACAGAAATACTACTTAAATCCAAGGATCTGATTAGAAGCTATAAACAGGCACATGTGCAAAACATGCCAGTATTCTAAAGGATTTAAATTAAAAAAATAAAATATAACTAAGGCGACATGGGAGAAAGTAAAGTTTTAGCCCCATTTCATAAATGGACAACAGTGACCTTAAGTAAATGTTTTCCACTCCTCTGGAGTGAAATTAAAGATAACATAAGAGCAGATTGGGCCAACCATTTTATTTGCATAGGACTAAAAATGAATACTTTAGTTTTTAGTGCTTAGTAAACCTGATTTAGAGGACTGTATTTTCAGGCCCTTTCTTGAGGGTTCTTGTTTATTCCCATACTCTATGCTGAAAACATAATGAAGATAACCTATTTAAAGCAGAAGGGATTTTTGCAAATATATTTAGTTTGAGTATTACAAAGGGCTTCTTGAAAAATTATTTTCAATTCTGAAGAATTTTATGGAAAAACTCTCTACCAGAGTAAACAATATGACAAAAAAATCAAGTACTCAAAAAATAAAGTAATTTTTTAAAAATTGGATCTTAACATAGAAGTCTATGTTCTTCAAAGAATATTTAATTTTTCCTCAGTTCTTACCACACAGATTTTGAAAATACTAAGAAATATGCTTATACTCAAGAAAAATATGCTGTACAATAATTAGTGGAAATAACCAAACTCTGTAGCAACAACTAAAACTGTTTTTCTAAGCATGAATATGAGTGACCAGACCTGAAAACCACAAAACTGCTTTTTCAGGGCTCAGATACAGTGATTCTTTTTGTTGTTGTTGTTCTGAGAGTCGGAGATCCTGACAAATTTGGAAATCAGTACAGAGTTCCTGTTTTGGGCTAGCCTGAAAATGTGGGGCATCTGAAAGGGGGAGCTTATTGTAAGTAGGTTTCAAAATTCTTAGGTTAGTAATTGTGTGAAAACACAAGTCTTTGTTTCCAAAAGACTTAGAGTCGGCAAAAGAATGCCTACCTTTAACTTTAACAGAGATAAGAAGTCTTTACTGTGCATCTAACACTATGTCAGGGATGGAATGTAGAGAGCATCCAACAATCACTGAACCAAAGCGGTCTATTACAGAAAGATTAATGTTCATAGATTGACTCTCCCAAGCCCCTTAGAATACTTTCCCTATTTTAAAATAGGAAAAATAGTCAGAATTCTGTCCTCAGAATGAATATTTAAAAATATCTGGTATTGGCCTTTGATTATTTCAGTTTTCTTCTCTGAGCAAGGTAGATCTACTTACCCTACAATCCATAACAATTCTGATTGTGTTGTTTGTTTAGCCTGCAGCATAATAAGCCTTATATCACCACCTTTGGAAATGTTCATGTGTTTACAAGAGAAAAACATATTGTCTGAAATAGTTCACAATAATTTTATCTGTTAATTTATCTATCATCAAAAGAGCATGCTGCCTAAAAGATATGTCTGACTAGGAGGCAAAATGTTTGCAATTTTTTGCAAGATTGTAGTTTTTTGGTAACTTGTAAGGCACAGTTATAAATACCACTTTTACTTTTGTTACATGTGAAATTGCAAATTAATTCTGTCAATGTTTTTAAATTAACCGAATTGAATATTTTTTTTTTTTTTTTTTTTTTTTTTCTGAGAGCTACCTCATGCCAATAACAAAGTCTTTTTTCCTCTGAACCCTCAGAACACAGAAAGATATGTGTGTACAATAGTTGCTTCTCTAACTTATTTTTCTCTAACTTAATTTTTTTCACTTTTAATATCTCTTAGAACCACAATCCGACATCACAGAAATTGAGCCATGTATGAGCCCAAATTCCAAATAACACCTTTTTCTTTGGTTCTAAGACCATGAGGATAAAACATTATTTTTTATATCAAGACCTTAAATGGTATATCTATCTCCCTTTACATAACAATTACTTTCTATAATAATCAAAACACACTAACTTATTGTATAAGTCCATATCTACTATATAAGAAAAGTCTATATCACTCATAGAAATTACGTTCTCAGTCAAATAATCAAGTGCATATGACAAAAAAGAGGCTGTAATAGCATATTATCCTGGCATGAAGATGGTCAGCTGACAGTATAATTCGTTTTATTTTAATGGGTGGCAATAATGAATTAAGTTACTTTATTAGAAGTTAATATTTATTTTTGAATAAATGGATTTTAGGTAGGCATAAGAAAATCTTTGCTTAGCTCTTTAATTGCTTTTATATTATCCAAAGTATAAGCTTCATACCAAATGTATGTAAATCACTGACTTTCAGAGCACCAAAGGGAATGTACTTTACACTATAACTTAAATACTAATGAAATCAACTGAAAATGATAGTCATTAGTCAGCTGTGCCTTGATAAGGTTCCCTATGGATTGATACAACATTCACCATTAAAAATGGATTCTCACAGTCCAGAGTGAGTGTTTAATATGTTTTCTTCAAAGTAGATTTAAATTCGATATTAAATGCCTGTATTTTTTTCAATTTTAGGTTGTATGTTTTGGAATTTGCAATGTATATTTAAGTTTCAATGCAATCAGCCTGTGTGAAATGTGTAGAACAGACATTGATAATCATAGTTACAGACATATTAATTATTTAAAAGCCTATGCTTTTAAATCATTTCTGGTGGAAGCAAAACATATTCATATATACAACTTTAAAAATAGTGCTAATATTTATAAATTCATCATCATAATCCTATAGCAATGTGAATGTATCCATGTGTATAGATAAATGCTGTTTTAGGTGTGATGTGAGATAACATTTCAAATACATCTGTTCAAATATATTAAGAATCAATAAAGACAAAAAGGTAAAAAAAAAAGACTTTTGAAAATTATATATATACTTTGCATTACTAAAAGCAGATTAATTTCAAAAATTAGTATCGTGTGTTCCATAGCTACAACAGAGCATTCAATGGGAAAATTCAGTCTCTGGCATTGTTTAGGAAGTTTAGCTATTGGATTTCATAAGAGAATTTTCAGTATAATTTTGTTGCAAAAGTTACCCAAATGACTTTAGATAAAATACCTTGAATTTATTTTCCATCAAAAATCCCATTGTGCATAAATATGTAATTACTTTAATTATCTCAGTATCCAATTTACATACGGGGGATCTCTAGAAGGCTATTTACCTCTTCCTGGAACGTATAGTGTTAATAAGCATAGTGATAGATGTTATTAATTACCTCCTGTAGGTATGTGGTTTTGGAAAATTAATATTATGTAGATTTCATATAATAATAGCAATTCAACTTCATGGGAAAGTGTTGCAACTTTTTCTCAAAATTTTGCAGTATTTTGCTTGGGTCTATGTTGCTAATACAAAATTCTTTGTGTAGTTTCACCACTGAAGAATAACAGATAAAAATGAGAAGTTTTAGCATTAAAAAGATGAAGATGAACACAAATGGACAAATAGACAAAGGATATAAAGAAATAGCTCATAGATGAAGAGATACAAACATATTAGAAAAATTCATATTTTTTTCTGTGTATTAATTAAAATTCAAAGTGATGCTAGTTACACCTGTTCATTTATGCCTATTTTTTAGTTATTGGTATACAATTGCTAGGTTGTGTTAGCAAAAGTATATTTAACATACAAATGCATATACATATCAAGCTAATAATTCAGACATATGATACATTTGAGTAGTTTTCTTCTGGAAAATCTTTTTACCATTAACTCCTTTCCTTGAGAAGTTTTCCTGAAAAAATAATGAGATTATTCATGTGATTGAGTTCTTTACAACATTTACTATTTCTTCGTACTTAAAAGCATTGGACTGTACTTTTTTATTGGATTATAATTTTTAAAATGTAAAAATGGAAAGAAAAAAACAGGTAAAATGACATAGTTATCATAGTTATCAAACACATGAACTTCCTATCCAGTCAGTCTATCACACGTGGAAGGTGTTTGCTTGGGCCAAATGACAAAATTCTGTTTCCTGTTACAAACCACCTTCTCATTTTTGAGATCACTGTAGTAGAAAGTCACATTACTGATAAAAGAGTGCCTTTTCCCTTGTGTGTTTTGTGAGGGATATTTGAAAATAATGAACTCACATGATGTTTTCAGAACAAAACCTTTTGCTACATCAATACCTTTACCACTCAAAGTGAGGTTGCTGATAGCAGGTGAAAATAAGAGGGTCCTTTGGTGTATCTCTGTGTTTTTATCCTTCCTCTGGATCACTTCTCTCTCTCTCTTTTTTTTTTTTTTGAGAGTTTTTTTTGTTTTGTTTTGTTTTGGTTTTCCCCTGTAGGTGTGTGTGCTCACTAGAGAGAGAGAGACAGAGACAGAGTGAGAGGAGAGGTGAAAAATCAACCCACGGGGAGATAGCCACACCGTAATCCCTTCTCCATTCTCCTCCCAAGATCTTGGGTACATACGCATATGACGTGATTTTTGAAGCCATTGGGTCCAGGATTCAAACCGCAGCCAGTCATCTGGGAGTCCAGGCATGTAACCACTATGCCATCTGCTGGCCCTTGTTTCCTTCTTTGACATCTGTTCTGGGAAGCATGCTTAGAATTTGAAGTGTTATATCTGAGATAATAAAGAGACTGGGAAAGGATAAAGAAACCAAAAGCCATGATAGTATAGTAAGAGAGAATAAGCATAGAGGAATGACATCTCACTATCTAACTCTGGATAACACCCTAATATCCATCAAAGAACATATATTTCATATTCTGTTAATTCTACAATATCTATGTAGTCTGGGTTGCATACACGTAGGAATGGAGGTAGAATTAATACACATGAAAATCCTCAGTGTTAGAGCAGTGACTATATTATTAAAGAAAACAACAAAAATAGGTTATGGAGCATACTTCTTGTAGTTCCTTTATAGTAACCGATCATTTCTCCCAGGGGTTGTAAACAACTGTATTTCATTTATATTAGACCTCTTTTGGATCAGCTGGCCTCTGCCCCAAGAAAGCTGCCAGCAAAACAGAGGGTTAGAAAAACAAAAGTCTACATTCTTGTCACTTGAAAACATAGAATTTCAGGAGTAATATTGACTACTTCATAATGTTTTCTTCTTCCCTTTAAGTTTATATTTCATTTTAGATTCTCCAGACAAAAAGAGAAAAAATAAAATTCTTGTTAAGTGTTAGAGCAAAAATGCTGAATTTGAATCTATCAGTAGATATCATAAATATAAAGTTGCTTGTGAATAAATGTTGAAAAAGCAATACATTTGTTTTATAGATTAGAAGTCTAGCAGGTATCAGAATAGCTTAAGTACCGAATATTCATTCGTCATTTTTATGTTGCAGAAAGTGTAAATGTAATCCGGAAATATCTTAATGAACTGAAATAATTTCTTGTAAGCAATTGCCATTTTGATTTGGCTTATTTAGAAATGGGTGACAGGATTTTGCAAGAACTTCATTTCTTCCCTAAGCCTGATACCTAAAGAGCTAGTGATGGTTTGGGACCCTAAGGAAGAGGGAGAGAACTTAAAAACATTGTAAAACCGTTATTGATAGAAGGATACTGAGTAGCAATGACCTTGCCTCTTTCTCTGACAATTTATTTGGTAATGACACAAGGCAGGGGAGCATGCAGGGGGCTTTTCCATTCCCAAGTCATATCGGCAGAGCTGATCACAATAACTACTGCTCATGTCAGTGAGCTAAGAGGATGTGACGTGGACCGGGGGAAGCAGATGTCTTAGTACTAAAGAAACAGCTACTTTTTCTTTATCCCAACAGTGAAATCTACCTTTCTAAATCTCACACACATGGGGATGCAAACATTCCAATTTCTCCTTTGGTTCAGTATCTCTATGGTTTATGTCCACATGGAGGTTTCCTCTATTGTTCTCTACCTTTCCAACCATCAGTTGACTGACACCTTTACCTAATATCACAACAGTTACTGTGTCTAGCTGCTCTAAAAGGTTTTTCTTTCCTTCCCCTTTAAAATATGTCCATTCTTTTTTAGCAGTAGAAACAACTCACATAGACCTTAGGAAAAGCCAAAAACCCAAGAACGTTGCCAGGTATGCTGCTTAGGAAAACTCTCGGGATCAGACTGCAGGCATCTGTCATACGTATAGTGAAATGGAATGGAGCAGCCTGGCTGATTACAGGAAGGAGGAGAAAACTGTGCTGCGAGTCTCTGTGAGATGTCTAAGAGAGAAAGGGGCACAGTCACTGGGCCTTGTAAAGTCGTTCTTTACCGGCATCAGTTTTACTGCTTTCTAGCACCGTGAGCCACTTAAATCACACTCTCTTAACTTCATGTCATAATGAAATTGAAAATAGGGAGTTCTGAGTGATAATAGGCAGGTTTGATGAACTTTATGAATTTTCTGAATAGGTCAGAGCCCTACACG
>NW_006159745.1:784888-814278 GCF_000334495.1 Tupaia belangeri chinensis
CTACACGAGGCAGGACTTTGCATTTTCTTTTGCAGTAAATTGCCCTGTACTAGAGAGAGAAATCATGTCATATTTTATTATGAAACCTGGACACGCAAATCAAAAATCAATGAGACTTTAAAAAGCGTACTTGTTAAGAGTTGGCTGCAGCATGCAAGACCACAAGGTTTCAAAAGCTTTACCTTCTTTTATTTCTCTGAACTTTTTAATTTCAGATGCTCTTTTCACAAGTTTTCACAAATAGTAGAGAAGGCATTTACTAAACTCAGGTGCTAGGATCAAGTTAGACTAAAATTTGTCTTAAAGGCAGATTTAGAAAGACTTAAAAAATTTGACTTAAATCACAATATTCTCATTTCATACAAATGAAGTGATCATAATTATTTCCAAAATAATCATCCATATATTTAGAACATTTAAAGATATTTACATAAATACCACTTAAGATTTTTAAAAATTTTTACAAGATACTTAACTTAGTGATTTTTCTCTATTTTGAGTTTTTCATATGCCTTTATTAATAAATTGTGAAAGTATAATACAATGCTTTCTGTTGATATCTAAAGTTGTTTTGCACAGTGATTTAATGGTTGAACATATTAAAGATGGAGCAGAGCATTGTTCCTACGATATGCCTGAAAGCTATGCAAAGCAGTAACCTTCACTTAGTCTAATATGTATGATTACATCAATTTCCACAGGTTGGTTCACACATACATGCACACAACCACTGTATGTTGGAGCACTCATACCTATATATGTAAATTAATTTATACCCCTGGTCCAAATAAAGTCTTGCTTCTTATACTTACAGCTTACAGTGCATAGGAGGAGTGTCAAATACTATTGGATAAATTAGCAAGGACATTTTCAGGGAAATTGATTTCTGGAGTCTGAAAACCCTGAAATCACTCAAAGTCCTTGTTGCTTTTCAGGTGCGCCATTAATCTTTATAGGACTGTATTGACATTGGCGGCCGCTGCTTTCCTGAGCAGTGCTTAGGGCAGGTGTGGGCAGAACACCATGGCCCAGGGATTCAGGTCTAATTCAGCAGAACTCACATTAGGCCTTTAACCTAAACAGAAAATGATATAGAGGGGATTTGTAAAGACAGGGGTGTAAATTACAACAAAGGTGCTGAACTATTCCCTGATGAAGCTTGTTTCAAGGAAGAGCTTGTTTCTTGAATTACCTCCCTTGCCATTTTATGTGGCTTGAAATTTAATAAGAGCCTGTCTCAAAGCCAAGTAAGTGCTTCTCATCCAAATGCTGCCTCCTCTGGTGACTATTGAGGAGTTTGGGATACAGTTAAGACTTCTAGGAAAAAAGGAAAAGTGGAACCAAATCTGCAGACCCTCTCTATAGAGATAAAAAATAGCTATCAATATAGCTGAAGCTTAGAATAATGAATAAGTTAAAACCATAAAAAATGTGACAACATGAAAATACTTTAGTCCCAAACCCAGGTGGGGCTATATTGGTGGTCAGAGCTCTCATTTGATGCTGATTCTGTGAAAGAGTTCTTCTCCCCTGAAGGGAAGACGAAGATAAAAAGTTGAACTAGATTTTCAAAATTGTTAATAAAAGCTGTATTTCTCTTACAGGTAAACAGATAATAAAAGTCTAAAATACTTAAGAAGAAGTAGGTTTGAAAAATGTCAGAGTATTTCTAGAAAAACAAAGACCGTGGTTCGTTTCCTCTCTAGCTCATCACTTGTAAGCTCTCTTGCTGTTGCCATTTTTCCTTAGATTCAATTCTCAGAATAGAGAAATGAGCCATGTATTTGTGAACATAGGATGCTCAAACTGACTCTTTCAGTCCACATCTTTTAATTTGTACACACAATCTGGATGGTGTAGTTCAGAGACATTGGCGATTTACTGAACATGTGAGTTATTCCACAGGAAATGCATAAAAACAGCTGAGGCCAGCTGGCTCTATGTCTGGTGGTTAAGGCACCAAGATCTTACATGGCTGATTGCATAGTTCTAGTCCAGGACCTGGTGGCTTGAAAAAGATACCAGACACATGTGTGTGCATGTCCAAAATCACAAAAGGAGAAATTGAGGAAAGAGAATTGTGATGTGATCATTTCCCATGGTGGATGCTTTCTCCTCTCCCTCTCTCTCTCTATGGATAGCACACATGCCCTCTAGCAAAAACAAAACATAACAAAACGAAACAACTGAGGCAGGAGTATGCTGTGTTTGATGAACAATGACAGACAATGATGTTACAGTGATGGCATTATCCTATTGCTTGGTAAGTCAGAATAAGTAGGCTGAAATTGCAGATATAATCATTTTCTCCAAAGTAGAATCCTCTTCCATGTGAAAATGAGAGAAATTAAATATAGACAGACAGATAAAAAGGATTTACACTATTTTCAAGGTAATTTATTTTCAGTGCTTACTTTTGCTGCTTTATTTTCTGTATTAAACTCTATAAAAGCTCTCTTGATTAAGTTCCCCAAGCATCTCTGAGTGAAGCAGTCCAAAAAATACATGGACTTGGTCATAAAGTGTATTTTATTTCTCTTGTCAAAAAACAACAACAAAATCAGGAAGATATCTGGAATCACATAAAACAGACTCAAGGACGAGATGTATTAAAATCTATCTGACATTCATAGAGAAAAACAGCATGAGAATGATTCAGACACTTAGGCTTGAAGTTAATCTGAAGGAAATATTCACTTTATGTTTTAAGAATTGCATAAGGACAAGTTTTACTTATCATTTCTCCTCTGGGTATACTGATAAAATCAAGAGAACAAAAGAATGAAATATTAGAATTGACTTACCATTTTGGCAAAAAATAATGTTTATGTGAATTATACAGAATTGATATATTGAATAAATGTTGTAAAAAGAAAACCTGACTACATAGTCCCATTGAAATTTCTAAATAATTTGTTTTCTGTACATATAAGCAAGAGATTTTATATGAGTCAGGTAGTGGGGATGCCACTTAACCTGCATTATAGGGTCCTTGGTTTACATCCTGGGACTTCTCTGTGCGTGCCAGGCATGTCCATGATCAGGACTAACACGGGGAGTAGATTGTGATGTGAGGACCTTGCTGGGAGTGTTTCTCTTTCTCTCTCAGAAAAAAGAAATGGGTACATTTCTAAAAGAAATGAAATAAAGGTTTTTTTCTTTCTTTTTTTTTTTTTAAACAACTTAAATATTGATCTTCATATACTTCCATCATGGCTGACTCATTACTTTGGTGGCCATGTGGTTGCCCAAGACATGACAAGCATAGGGCAGACATGACTGAAGGTAACTCTACTGTAAGCCACAAGGATCTTCATTAGGTGAGAACCACAGCCAAAATTTGAAACTGATATAGACTGAAAGTTTTTATCTCCTTCAACTTCCTTTGTCAAAGTCTGAATCCCCAATGTGATGTATTTGGAAGAAAGGCCTTTGGGAGGTCATTAGGTAATGAGGGCAAATCCATTCGTGAATGGAATTAGTGCCTTTACAGGGGGATGAAAATATCAGAGATCTTTCTCAGCCATAAGAAGACAGTAGGGGGAAAAGGGAAGATGGCCCAGGAGCCTGCCCCTGCTGGCCCTTTATCTGGAATTCTACCCTCCAGAACTGAAATGAAAAAATATTTTCTGTTTAAGCCAAATGGACCATGAAACAATTTTATTTTTTTCTCACTATAGGGCGCGTGCGCTCACCAGACAGACAGAAACATAGAGACAGAAAGTGAGAAATCCCCCACTAGGAGGGATGGTCATGCCGCATTCTCTTCTCCTCCATTCTCCTCTCGGGATCTTGGGCACGCACGCACACGCGTCCAGTGTGAGTTTTAAGCCACCGGGTCCAGGACGCGCACCGCGGTCAGCTACGTGGGAGTCCAGTGACATAGCCATTACGCTAACTGCTGGTTCCCTGAAACTTTGATTTTTTTAAAAACAGTTATTTATTTAATTTTATTTATCATCATTATTATTTTATTTAAAACTTTTTACAGGGGAGCATCAGGTGGTACAGTGGTTAAGGCACTGGAATCCCATATGGCTGCACATGATTCAAGTACTGGACCTAGAAGCTTAAAACTCACACTGGGCACATGTGTGTGCATGTATGCCCCAAATCCCCAGAGAAGAACAGAGGAAAAGTGATTGCAGTATGGCCAATCCCCAATCCCAGGGCCAGGGATGAGGGGGACAGATTTCTCGCTTTCTGTCTCTCTTTGTCTCTCTGGCAAACACATGTGCCCTATAGAAAAATCCTTTCAAAAAAATTTGCTATAGGGCATATGTGTACATGTGCAAGAAAGAGAGAAGAGAGAAGAAAGGTGAAAAAGCAAGCCGTCTGGTCTAGGATTTGAACTGCAGTTAGCTATGTGGGAATCTAGTACTTCAACTGCCATGCCATGTGCTGGCCCTGAAACTTTGATTTTGAAGCCCAAGTTGACTAAGACAACTACCTTAGAAGGTATGTACAATTTTCCAAGTCTTTCCCAGATACATAAAATAAACTTATTTTAAATGATTTATTCATTACAATAACTCAATAGGGCAGGTTGGATGAGTGGTACTATCTTCACATTACCATTGAGGAAAAATATGAGGTCTGGGAATACTGTGTGATTTACATAAAGTCATAAATCTGATACATAGCTGGAATAAGACTCAAACTTCATGCTACTTGGTTTTTGTGTTTTTTTTTTTTCTATTATACAAGTTTTTCTCAACCTTTTTATCACCCTTAGTTTTTGTTTTTTGTTGTATAGATCTATTGTTTTGAAAGGTTTTGTCAACAAAATGAAACATAGTTATTGCCTAGCCTTACCATGAGTAAATGGGTACCTTTTCTTGTGGTCTTAAGAGTGAAACAATTTGTATGAACTTCTCATCCTTCAGCACTCTGAATCTCAACGTACCACACCCGTCCTAATTTCTCTGTGGAAAAAAATACTCAAGACGTGTCAGGCCTTCATATATTAGTGTCAGTTTGACAGCTTTTCTTCTGTTGCTTATAAAGCCTGGGGATAGTATTCAGATGAATGTAGAGGGAAATGGAAATTTTCAGAACAGCTAGCTGCCTGCTTAGAGACTTTTAGAAACAGGGAGGAGAATGGAATATCGTATGTTTCACATTTTTGTCTCCATAAATGATCTTGTTTCAAATATAAAATGAAAAACGGCAATAAGCCAATGGTCACAATTTAAGGATCAAAGTATATGGTTTACTGCAGGTCAGATGAGTTAATTTTAGCCCTCATAATGAGCAAATCAAATCACTGCCTGATTCATACAGTCAAATAATGCAGAGTTGACTATCAAAATAATTGAATATGACAGATCACTTGAGCTGTGCCCAGTTAGAAACTACATGATTTGTGCTAACTTCATAAAAGCATGTGGCTTTAGAGTCACAATGACAAACTTCTATACAGTTGTTAAAGAAGTAGCAGGTTCGACCTCCAAGGAGCATGCTCTAAAAATGCCATGCATATAATGATGAGTGAGAACGTTAGGAGACCTCTGATACAATTCTGGCTACGTTGTAGAGTTAGGAAATATGAATCTACTTTATTCATTCATTATACTTTAAGAAATACTGCTAAGCTTTACATTAGCAATTACATCCAAAAAAACTAATATTCACAAAAGACAGAGCACATAGATGGTAGCTTTATATCTTGTACACTTTCCTTTGCACACTTAATAATTCTTCATGTTATACAAACTCTTTAGCATATCAGTCATTTCCAAGAGCAATGACTTCTGCATATCTTTCCTTTATTATTTTTCTTTGTTCACATTGTGTTTTAGTGGTTTAGACATATGTCTCCTACATGTTGTCTAGCATGTCACTTTTTGATGGATTTTTAGATAACCATTAATGTCTCCTTGAAGCACACCTATTTATTCATGCCAAACTACTTGCGATTCTCTTCAACTTGCTTTGCACGCTCATGTCCCTGCATCTTTCCATAGGAGCACCTCCTTCCCTTTAAACCTTTCTTATACTTATCAGCTTGATGAATTCCTGTTTATCATTTATGATCTTTGTGAAGTCTTTTTTGATCTCTCACCTTCCTTCCCACTCCCAAGCAGAGATAGGTATTCTTTTTTCTTTGATCCAGTGATATTTTTTTTTCTTTTTGAAAGAGTACCTCTGTTATGTTTTTTTTTATCACATTATTAGTTGTCTATGCGTTGTCCCTTTCTCAGACTTAAACTCTAGAAAGAATCACAGTATATAGATGTCTGAATCCATGAAGTTTAGCTCAAAAACTGGCACAAAGCAAGTGTGTTCAATAAATATTTGTTGAATAAATATCTCTGGTCAGATGCCCCAGATGCAGAACCTGAGACTGAAATTCTCACACAGTGATTTTTTTTTCTTTTATTTTTCTTCCATACATTCAATCACATTATTATTTGTCTTACAAAATGGATATTTCAACAGGTGAACATTTCTCCCTAGTACTGTTGATAAAACTACAAAATATCTTCAACAGATAATACCACACCTCTTTGTGCCATTAATGCTTTGCCTCCCTATCCCTTCCCTAAATGTTCTTCCTTAGACCCAATTGACTAAACATTATAGAAACACAGTGATTTATTGAGGGAGTGCTCTTAGGAGAAATCTGTAAGAAGCAAGAGAAAGGAAACCAAGAGAGAAACCATGCAAACAGGTGGTATTAGCTGATTTCTAGCCTAACCTGATCCCAGGGTGGTTCTGGAGTGTGAAGGATAACCCAGAGTTGTTTGCTTGGAGGCAAAAGGGGTGACCTGGCTTTCCGTACCTTTTATTCCTCAGGTATTACTGTGGCCTCTGGGATTGGTGGACAATTAAAGAAAAAAAAAAAGAAAGAAAGAAAGAAAGAGAAAGAGAAAGAAAGCATAAAGAAAAAAGAAAGAGAAAGAAATAAAAAAAAAGAAGAAAGTAGAAAAACGTAGACAGTTCCTGACAATTCAGCTCCAGTCTGCAAGTCTCTGGAGAAGGTGTTTAGTTGGGTAAAATTAGTTAGCCATCATCACTCACAGAAACAACAGTGAGTCACAATCCAGGAAAGGGCTCTGGATAAAGTAATAACAATAAGGGAAATATTTAAAGTTCTTATTTTATATGCATTGAACAGATTCCACGCAAAACTTCAACTACCAGGAAATTCCAAAATTCTGGAAGTACAAAATTGTGCATCAAACCTTTAATCATTATTTTTACCAAAGTAATCCCAGGGACTGAACATGAATACAAAATGACAATGTAGATGTTTATGTCCCAAGTGCCGGCCTGTTCACCAAAGTACTGTGGATCATGATTCACTTAGAATTGAATGATGAATGTGAAATACCAGAAAGTTCACACCTGGGAGTCAGACATTAGTTCCAAATCCCAGATTTGGCTGTGTAATCCGGGAAAGGTCACTGCTCTTCTCATCTCAGTTTCTCCTGTGCTAAATGATGACAGTAAGATCTACTTTCTATGAATCTGGTAAAGATTAGGTTAAAATAGATAAATAAGGAGCTTATAAAGCACGTAGAGTTAACACGGTGTCCTTACGTATCATTTCATTTTATTCATCTACCATGTTCAAAAGCAAATACATTTCTGAGCAGAACATTCTATTCTTTGGTAATGAGAATTCTCTTCCAATATTTGGGAATACTTTTTGAAATATAGGATGCATGTTAAGGAGGAAACTAGACTTATTGTCATGTTCACCTCAAAGACCAAATGAACTATTTATATAAAAACTATTTAGATAACTAAATGAACTATTTAGATAAAATTTCCTCTTCCTCTCATAGCTTATTGTTTCCCTAATTTACTTCCTTCAGAACACTAATCACAGTGTAAAATTGTCTAAATTTATTACCTCTTTTGTTTATATTGCCTGCTTCTCTTCCCAAGTAAAATCTAATCTCTTTAAAGGTAGCTACTCTTCTTTACAATGCCGCATCCTTGGCATAAAATCCTGCCAAGTACATTGTTGGTGGTATAATAAATAACTACCCAACTGTCTTACAACTTCTTTAAATTACTTCATCTAAATCTCATGCTTGTTTTGAATTACAGACAGGGTTAAATGTGTTTCCACTTAGGAGAGATCAAAGGCCACAACTGCTAGAGCTGTTCGTGACCTGCATGAGCACACTCCTTCTCAAAGAGACAGGCACGTCCCTAGCACTAACACTCACTTAGCCGTTAATTATGACAATTAGCAGACTCTTATTTCTGGTTCCCGATTTAAGCCAAGTTTCAGGTCTATATAGTTGCACCACTGTGACGACTCAGTAAATACAGGCGATAAAGGAGACACAGAATTACCACACAGTTTTGGAACAGGATGATGACCAAAAAGTGGTATTTTATAATAGTCTAATATTTCTCTGTACATTATCGTATTTTATTCTGGGAATGTCTCTCTGTACATAGTAATATCTTCTTTCTTTCTTTATTCCAATACTTGCAGCTGGCCTTTACTTTTTTTCTGGAGACTTTAGGCATATGTAAGTATGAATTTAGATTTTCCTAAAGTATGTCATTTTTCAGATATTTTGAATCAATCATTGACTTGATATAATACATATAACTCGCAAGCACACTTGCAAGTGATGTATATAACCAGCAGTCTCATTTGCTCCTCTCTATATTGCTAATACAATATCCCAAATTAGAACCTTGAGTGAACAAAGTATGAGTTATCAGTGATATTGATATTAATAGAAGAGATTTGAAGTTAATTTAGTTACATAAATGCATGTATAGTTATCTGAGGGCTTCTGGGCTTGACATATTTACTAGCTGCTGATGGATGTAAAAATATGAGTGGTGGAAAATTCTTTTTGCTTAGCCTCTCCTTCCTTACCTGTTAACTTGCAAGAAGTGATTCAATACTGCAGCAGAAGGCTAAAGAAGCCAAAGAAAACAGGATAATCTTGTAAGAAGTATTGTTTTTTTTCTTTGGCCACGAAGTTAAACTAGGATATTTATTATAACACAAGTCCAAGAATTGTATTCTCTCTATGTATTTTAGTAATTCTTTTCAGATACATATAGAAAAATAATTCTGGGAATGTTCAAACGTGCTACAATCCAGATCGAATGTAATATCATGTATAACTATGGGGTTTACAAAACATTTGCTAAAAAATAAAATATATTTAATAATGTAAAAATTACATATTGAATAATTTTACCTATTTTCTGTTTTACATCTAAATTTACAATATGCACACTGAATAACTAGTTTTTATTTAATTTAAAACCTAAAGTGTCTGCTCATTCCAGTGTAATCATTGAATTATGTAAAGAAAATCTATCTGAGTTCATAATCTATCTGAGTTAGAAAATTGTTTCTCCTCATTTACCAAATTACTCAATGACAATTTAGTGGGTAAAGAGGGAAAAACACTAAAAAAAGAGAGTGAAACCTAGGCTTTCAGAGCGAATGAGATAGAAATTTTTCAGATAAATGCTTTAGACTCTATCAATGAAGAAGTATCTAATTTTAAAAATGAAAGTTTAATATAGGAAAGAAATTAAATCCCCCAGATCCCTGCTAAAATTTTCATTTCATATCTAAGTTAAACAACTCTTTTGGGGGCTGCTCAATATTTCAGTCACCCTTAATAACTGAATTTCCTCCAGGAAATAAGCAAATAAAGATCTTATGATTTCTATTCTATGCCTTCATATTCATCAAATATAAAATTTAATTTTATCACTTGTTTCCTAGACTTCTTGATTTTTAAGGCTGAAAATACTCAATTTATCTTGGCATTGGCTTTCTCCAATGATAACAAAGACCAAACTAACAAATAAAAAGATTTTGGAACCATATAACTTAGAGCTGTATTGATCATTTGTGTGATCTACAGATTTCTCTACTACTAAATTTGCAAACACCTCCTCTATGTCCTGCCTCAAAGTTTTCTGTGCAGTGTGAGCTTGCTCCATGTCCTAGCATCCAAAAGAAGAGCGATGAGGCCTATGAAATGTGTTATGGTGGGTCAGCAGGTGGCATGGTAGTTAAAGGAGCTAGATCCCACATGGCTGGCTGCACAGTTTGCTTCCTGGACCCAGTGACTTGAGAAACACCCTGAGTATGTTATGTGTGCATGGATGCCCATAATCCTGAAGGGAGAAATGGAGATAGATTGCAGTGTGACTATTCCCCATGGATGTACTTGCTCTCCCCATCTCTCTCTCTCCTTTCTCTCTCTCTCTCTTTCTCCTCTCTCTCTCTCTCACAAGCATACATAAACTCTGGCAATTTTTTTTTTAATGTGTTATGGTATAAATATTTTGGAATGATATTTGTGATGCTCCATAAGCATAAATTTCCTCTGTTAATAAAAATCATGTAAAGGGATTCTCTTATAAATTTTCAAGACAAGTAATTAACGGGCTTCATGAGCAGTATTTAAGTTTGTTGTTCTATGTACAATAGTGTGGGTTTGATTCCATTTATTTATGTTTGTCCATATATTTATGTACACACAAAGCACATTATTTTATAGGTCAAACATCTTTTATTTCTATAATAAAAAGTTTTAGTAAAAGAAATGATTAGACTTTATCTGGTTCTTATATTAGATAATACTTATTTTGTCTTCTAGTGGATGAGATACAGAAAATAACAACAAACAAAAGAGAAGGAAAGTATATCAGATGAGGCTATGGTGCGTTAGCTACAGACATATGATGGTTTTTCTCAATAATAACTAATAAGTTACATTTCTTTCCTTCTCTTTTAATTTGTCAGAGATGTGCTTACCAGAGGGAGAGAGTAAGAGAGAATGTGGCCATGCTGCAATCCTTCCCTTTTATTTCTTCAACTGCTGGGGTCAGGGGCATGTACACATGCTTGGTGTGTTTTCCAACCTCTGTCCGAGACTTGAACCATGCAGTTGGCCATGTGGGATCTAGCTCCCTTAATCACCAGGAGGACATGTGGTAAATTAGATTTCTAAATTATAGTTCTAAACCCAATCAAAATTCTAACTTATTTTACTTTTCTCCAGCCTTTATTTCTTGGTGTGACATAGTTCTTCCTTGCGTGAGGTAATTTAGCACAGTACTAAAACTGATTTGTGGATACAGTACATATTTTGTTAAAGTTTTAATAAATGTAAGCAAGAATAAAATAAGAAAAATGGACTCCAATATTCAGCACTATAGGAGGTCCCTCTGAAAGCTGAAAAATTCCCATGGAAAAATAAAATCAAAGTAAGTTTATTTTGCTGTGAGAAAATTTTGAAATGCATGCATAATTTCTTCATAATCTGTTTCCATGAACTTTTGAAGATTTTTTTTTTTTTTTGGTATAGCTTTCTCTTCTATGCACAAATGATATTACATTGCATGTTCTGTTTTTCTACCTACTTTTGCTAGTTTACAGGTTACTAGGAAGATATTTCCATTTCAGGCATTTTCAGGCATCTCACCCTGTATTCATTATTACAACTCTGTGATGACATAATTGTGACTAAACCATCCTTGAAAAGGTGTGTTAGTTCTGCTGGGCGTGTGTGCGTGCGTGCCCAAGATCCCGAGAGAATGGAGGAAAGAGGATTGCGGTGTGGCCCTCCCCCCGAGGGGGTGATTGCTGGCTTTCTGTCTCTCTGTTTCTCTCTGTCTTTCTGGCAAGCACATGTGCCCTATAGCAAAAACGTCTCCAAAAAAAAAAAAAAAAAGGGAAAAAAGGTGTGATCGTTCTATGATCATTATCCAGATTCTAAATTGTCTTTTACTTATTTTTGCCTGGTCCATATTGTGCTTTCTTGACCTGAATCCTCAGATATCTTCCCAGAAAATTGTATTTTCTTTTGACTTTTCATTTATTTCTACTTATTCTGTATTTTATTCAGGAATACAAATCATCTGGGTGTTGGATCTCTTTGTTCCATACCTTATCACATTCTCTTTGCTCCTCTTTTTTTGTGATCCTTTTCTCCAATCCTAGGAAAGCTTAAAAATACTGCCTACGTCATAGACGTTTTTAAATCATGCTGAATGTTTTCATTTCTACTTTTATAATAATTTAAAATTCTGTTATGACATTCTCCTTTTTTTCTTGAACTTTTCCAACCCCTATTTTTATTGTCCTATAGAAGCACTTTAATATCCTTTTCATGGAAATCAGGTCTACCTTTATTTCTTTAGAGCAAAAACAGATCCCATCTAATTTTTATTTTTGCTTTCTGTTTAATATATTTTTAGAAACTCTGATATTCACCCACTTTTAAGTACTCTATCCTTTATTCTATATGGTAGAATAGATTTAATAATCCTCTGCTATATATATCTCTCAAATGAAAGAATAACACCCCTGGACTTATATTTTCCTCCGAAATATTGTAAATCTTTACATCTATTCATTCAATCAGTACCTTATGTGGAGATATAAAGCCTTAGGTTAAACCAAAGTCTGAAGAAAGGGAAATGTATCAGAAATTGAACATTGTCCCAGGATGGGAAATTCTTTTCTGTGTAAGTTCTACTTTTAGTTTGTTAAAACTACTTTCAGATACCAGCTTTCATCATATACATTTCCATGCACCTTTATCTCCGTTTCATGTATGTGGTACAGGGTAAGCTTTAGACAAATTGCTCTTGTCAGTGACTCAGGAAGAAGCACTTATGGGTTGGAGAAGAGCCTTAAAACATCACATTGGTTTCATCAAGTCAGAACAGTGCCAATCATGAAAAGCATCGTACGTTGAGAAGAAACTCAGTTCTTGCAGCTTTTCCCTATGATTTATGATTTATGTCAGCATTTTATCCTTTAGTTTGTATGTCTTCATCTAAGATATATGAAACAACAGCAATTATAGAGAAATCAGGTCAGCATCACATCACCAAAATTTTGTGATTCAAATTTCTACTCTTAACATATATACAATAGTAAGTTATTTTAATTTGGCAAAGATAACTTTCATATTATTTGTTTCAGTTTCTTTTCTTTATTTTCGGTTGCTTTCAGCCCACACATTTCTGAATTTGGTTAATCACTATGGTAAACCAAGATTCAAATGAATTAATATCCACCTGGTACAGAACACAAAAAATGAGAATTCTACATTTTATGTTTAAAAGCTTACAGCTAATTTTTGAATAAGTAAATGGACCAGTAAAAGAAGAATGCCCAGGGACCAGTAGATGGCATAATGGTTACATCACTGGCCTCCCACATAGTCAACCACGGTTCAAGTCCTAGGCCCAGCAGTTTAAACTCACGCTGAGCACATGTGCGTGCTTGCACAAAACCACAAAAGGAGAATGGAGGAGAAGGGATTACAATGCGGCCATCCCCCCTGGTGGGGTGATTTTTTGCTTTCTCTGCCTCTCTAGTGAGTACACATGCCTTATGGAAAAAAAAAAAAAGAAAAAAAGAAAAAAACTCTCTAAAAAAATTCTCCATAATCTGTACTTTTCTTCCTCTTTTTAATATATGTATATATAGATATACTAGTACATACAAATATATATACACTATATAGAAACATACATAATAGAGCTTTTCTAGATCCTTTATTTGCTACATTTTTATAAAAAATAAGAAATATGATACTTGTTTAAAAATTATGTAATGGTCATTGTGAAGTATAATTAAAGTCCTTCCTTTATAAACTTGAATGGGTATTAGATTTAACTCAAAATGGTCTAGAAACCACAGCAAATAAAAATATATTATAAATTTTTCAGCATTATTCAATGGCTATTGTACAACATAAAAGTCATATTTCAACTCTAAAAAGCGTAAAGTTAAGAATAGTATACCTCTTTTATTCTAATTAGCCTTGGTGACATGTTGAGATTAAAGGATCATGCTGAAGTTCAGAGCAATATTAAGAGTCCTGACACCTGCATTATAATTTAGGATTATTTACTAAATAATCAAGATGTGATGGCCTAAAATTAGATGAACAATCAATCACCAAGATGACACATAATACATAAGCACTGAATTACTTTCTGTAATCTGACTCAATGGTTCTTCAGCACTGAGGCATTAGAATTGCCTCAAGGGCTTGTTAAAATTCAGATTTCTGGTCCCATCCTCAGAGTGTCTGATTCAGAAGTCTGAAGAGAAACTTTGAGTTTGTAAGGTCCCAGGTACTGCTTCTGGCCAAGAACAACACTTTTAAGATCACCGTTCCAGGGTATTCTGCTTACAAGAAAAAACAATCAGAAATTAGTCATGGGACGAGTGTAGATGTAGAGGTAAAAATGTAAATACAGTATTTGAAGAGGGACCATACTAACAGTAAATTCATTATAATGAAACTACTGTAATGTTTATTTAAATCTCATAATAACTTCTAGTATTATGGCACTTAACCCACAAAACAATCCTGTGAATATGGACTGATTATCATGATTTTACAAGATAAAGAACTGGAACTCAGAGAGTTGAAGTGAGAAAACTCAGAGAGGAATCCGTATATTTTAATTCTCAGCTAAATGCTACCTTTTCTCATTATAGATTACTGGACGACAGTTGCTACTGATTTATGTCAGCATTTTATCCTTTAGTTTGTATGTCTTCATCTAAGATATATGAAACAACAGCAATTATAGAGAAATCAGGTCAGCATCAAATCATCAGAATATTATTATTCAAATTTCTACTCTTAATATACAATAGTGCGTTATTTATACTTGGTGCAGACAACTCGAAAATTGTTTGTTTTTGTTTTTCTTCTTAATTTTGGTTACTCCAAAAAACCTGTATCTAAAATACCATCAGTAAATACTGGAATTTCTCTATCCTCTGTCTCTCTCACTCATAGAAGAAATAAATAACTTTAAAAAATATTTTTAAAAAGAGAGCCAGACCTTGGCACAGTGGTAAACCAGGATACTCTGTGAGGCTGACTCACCTGAGAAGGTTCTGAGTTTGTATCCTGAGACCTTGAGGATGCTGGATATAGACATGGCCATGGTCTGGGGCTGACTGAAGCTGAGTGGACTGAGACATTAAGACCCCGTTGGGATTGCTCTCTCTCTCTCATTCACACACGTACACACACACATGGATGAAATAAATAAACTTTAACAAATAATTTTTAAAAAACTAAGGATAGGAACTCTGTGTCCTCATACTTGCCAGCAGAATCTGTAGAGATTCTGCAGGTAATTAGAAAATGCTTTAAAGTATTTGACATGTGCACATTTAATTTTTTTTCTTTCTGTATTTTATTATTAGTCTCCACATCAAGTGTTCATGGAAAGATTTTTTTTAAATGTTTATCCAATGTTAGAATTCCAATACTTTGCATTTATTATAAAGAATGTGTTTGAAAGCTATGTCAAATTCACAGGGCCAGTCCAAATTTATTTCTAGTAGAAAATATCTGTTTCTTTTTCCCTCTCCTGTCTCCCCAACAAAGGCATACAAACCATGAGTTTTCTAATGGGTTAGCATTAAGGCAGGGCCTACAGGAAGCACTAGGTAGCAACTACTCCTTTGCCCTACAGGAATTGTATTGTTTTCCTTATTCCCCGAGTCAGAGAGAAAATCGAAGCTCTGAAGATCAACAGGCTTTGGATAGAAGTAAAGTGGAAAAGATGCCAAGGAAATAGTAAAACACATGTAACCGTGTCTCAACTGTACAAAATGAAGGACTGGCATGCAACAGAGTGCTGCATGTGACTCTGCAACTATTCAAGGTTATGATGGATATGGTTAAAATTGCTCCAACCTCCTTGTCATGCATGCTGCCTTATTGTTCAACTGGTAAATGAATTCTATTATGTTAGAGGACAGGGTCATTATGGGGGAAGGGAGGAGAAAAGAAAGAAAGAGAAGAGAAAGCAAAGATTTTTCTACTTGTCAATGGTAGCAGTGGTCATAGGTAAGTGCTAGATAAAATTCTATACACTAACTCCATTGTATCTGTATGTTATGAAAGTGAAATTTGGTCTAATTGAGTTAAGGGACTTCAACTAGCCAGTCTCTCTCTTTTTCTCTCCTTAACTCCGAGTGATTTGATTTGGTGTTTGAGGTAGTTTTAAAATAATAAACTATGAGACTGACACATTTCATTTTTTTTCAAATTTACCTTATGATTAAAATGGTGAAAAATGACAGAAAATTTGTTCTTATATTATGTGAAGTAATGTGTGAAAATTAAGTATTAATCAGCATTCTAAGCATACATTTTGGATCAACAATTTTTTTTTTTTTAAGAGAGAAATTTTTGCTATAGGGTGTGTGGACTCACTAGAGAGACCAGAAAAAGTGAGAAATCACCCCTTTGGGGGGAGATGGCCACACCACAATCCGTTCCCCTCCAGTGTCCTCTCAGGATTTTGGGCACACACGAATACACACCCAGCAAGAGTTTCAAGCCGCCCTGTCCAGGACATCAATTGCAGTCAGACATGTGGGTGTCCAGTGACTTAACATTATACCATGTGTTGGTCCAGGGATTAATCACTTTTTTATTTTGATTTATCTATTTACATGACTATCTCCCCAACTACATAGTAAACACCTATAAAGCAGAGATCTTTGACATCCTTAGCTCAGTATTTGTGTATTGAATAAATGAAACAAAAAAAGCATAAATGTTTGGGTACTTTTAAATATTCTTGTTTTTTACTAACTAGAAAACTAAGCAAGAGGTGTAACAGAAAAACATTTAATCTTACTGTGAGATTCTTAGTCTTCTGAATTTGAGTTCAACATTCTAGAAACTTAAAAGATTACTAGATCTACTTAAGAGTGACTTTGAAATTCCTACAGAAAAACACCGTTTAGATTAAGTATGACTATTTAACACCCAAACCCCAATTTTTTTTTTTCTGAGTGAAGTAAGCCAGGCTATGAAAGAAAAATATTGTAGGTATCCACTCAATATATACCGACTATCCGCACTCTATGGTAGAGAGCGGAAATTTGGAGTACATAAAATCAGTGAAAGTACTTAACGAGAATAAGACAGTGTGGAATGGAAGGTTGGTGAAGAGAAGAGGATAGAGAAAGATAGCAAGAGAACAAGAGAGAGGCAGGACGTTAGACAGAAACAGATATGGCTTATTATCTGTTGATGATGACATGTATAGATAGTATTCTCAACTGGATTGATCTGAGAAGTATTTCATGATGGGTAAAGTCTTTTTACAAGTAAAATGAGAAATAGTGATTGACTGTTTTAAAAAAAATAATTATAATAATAATAATGATTGGGAAAAACATAGAAAAGATATTGAATGATGAAGCGGGGAGATTAATGTCTCTGTATTGACTGACATGCATGGCATTCCCTTTTGAAAAAGCAATGTAATACACTGTAAAGTTATATGTAATCCAATGTAAATAAAGAAGATTATGATGATAATAAAAATTTAAAAAAAAAATTAAAGTGGCTCTTAAAATTTCCGATTCTTGACAGAACTCTCTATGTGTATGGCATAAAATATCTGACTTCAAAGCTCTAGGGTTTGGGACCAGTATTTACTGTAATGGCAATGTTGCTGGACTCCCACGTAGTCAACCATTGTTCAAATCCCGGACCCAGTAGCTTAAACTCATGACAGGTGCATGTGCTTGCATGTCCAAGATCCTGAGAGAAGAATGGAGGAGAAGGGACTGCAGTGTGACCATCCTCCCTGGGGGATGATTTCTTGCTTTCTGTCTGTCCGTCTCTCTCTGTCTTTCTGGTGAGCACATGCGCCCTATAGAAAAAAAAAAAAAAAAAAAAAAAAAGCTCTAGGGCTTTAGCTTTAGGTATTTTGTCTGTCAACTTAATACACAAGGATGATTCACTCCTCTCTCTTACCTCTCTACTCAATTGACTGTTAATTCATTGGATGTCCTTTCTGACCACTCTATCCAAAAAATCATCTTGCATGTACTTCATTTTCTATCCCTTATTCTGCTTTATTTTTATATATTATTTTGGGTTGGCTCTGTAGCACAGTAATTAAACTCAGTGTACAAGGAGCCAAACCCCCCCATTGTCAATACTGGTTCAAATCCTGACCCTGATCATTTGAAAATCACACTGGCTCATGAGTGCACATGCCCAGGAGCCTCACAGGATGGTGGAATAGGGATTGTGCCATAACAAGACCCCACTGAGGGATTTTCTCTCTCTCTCTCTTTCTCTCTCATAATTAAAAACAAAAACAGTATCTCCTCTAAGTAAATATAATACATACCCAAGAGTGAGAGCCAAAATATTTAACAATCAATCAGTACAGAGATGTAAATAGTACAATCTGGGTGGGTGCCTGCTAAGTTCCTATTGGATCAGACAGTGACATTTTAGAGCCCAGATCTAGAAAAAGAATAGAGGTTCCTCAAGGAGAGGCGAGGCAAGGCAAGGGAGGTGCACCTGAAGGACTTTCTAGATTTTCACAATCTATACAGCCATTTCAGCTCAAAGCAGTGAAATATCAGCTGGTATTTACTTGACATTTTCATTCCTACTTTTGGGTCTACATCTCCTGAGTCCAGAATATAAACAGAGCTACGTAATAGTAAGCACTCTGTTTTTTTTTTTTTTTGGTCATAATTATAGTGTCAGGGTCTGGAACAATGTCTTCAAAATAGTAGGTGCACTGTGAATATGTATCAAATGAAGTAATAAATAAATGTTTGTGACATTTACATTATGCAAGAAACAAGCTTTCAGAATTCATCATTTATTTCCTAAATATTACTAAAACATACTTAATGGAAATTTATTTGTATTTGCCCAATATTATTTTACAATATTCGAGAATAACATTTTCTATTTTAGCAGTATAATGATTCTCAGTCTTATGTGCGAATGACTGTATAGCTGAATACTTCTGATATTGTCTTCCATTATGAAGATGTTTAAACCCCACAATGTAAATGTCATATTTATTTTAAAATCATGGGTGTGTTCTACTGATGTTATATGCAAAAAACACTCTTAAATTAGAAAAGTTAAAACAAAGTAGAGATGAATTAGACAATTCTCAATATTATATTTATATTCAATTTAATATAAAAACTTTTACACTAAAACATTATGAATGAATAACTAGTAGTAATAACTTTTAATATTAGCAATATTATTTAATTTTTTTTTCTGGAAAATATTACTCTAATACTTTGTGATATGGTAGAACAAAAGTTTCTGGTTGTAAGTTAATTTAATTCATTTGATTTTCATGGCTCTCATAGCTAAAAAAGATAACCTTTTTAAAGGCACAAAGACTCATGTACAAGAAGAGGTCACCAGCTACACTTATAAAATCATTTTACTTATTTTAAAATTTCACTTATCTGAATAATTATGCAAAGGAATTTGTTGAAATTCAGCTTGCCAATATCTATCTTTCCCAGTGCTGATCGTGTTATTTCAAACAACCTAGTAATAATATCTATCTTTCCCAGTGCTGATCGTGTTACTTGAAACAACCTAGAAAAGTTTAAGTTTTATTTTTTAGCAAATGAATTTAAAATTTCCAGAAACTCCTTACTGGGAATAATAAAACAGATTTTAAAATCTGCTTCTTAGTGCCTTCATAGTTATAACACTCAGGCAAATTTTGGAAAGAAATTAACTATGCAAACATCTTCAAACAATTGTTTTGAACATGGTTCATAGCATGGTTATTTTCTGAAAAAAAAAAAAAACTATTACTTTCTTATAATTTAAAAACATTACCTTAGCTAGAGGGGAAGATTAAGTACATTAATTTTTCTCTAAAATATTTGCTGGTACCATGCTACTGACAATCACTAAATTGGAAATATTGCCCTACATAACTTTATGTAATTACTTCTTCTCTTATTACAAAGCACAGCAAAGATACCAATATTTGAATTTGTAGAAACATAAAGTTTCATAAGTTGGCATACATAAATCGCAATGTGCCATACAGACTAGAAAAAAACAACTGAACATGGTGGGCTCTGCCAAGTCCACGTGCTCCATGGATTCTATTTCTGCTGAAAAACTTGAATGTAGAGGAAGTGATTTTCTGACGTAAATATCTATTAAGGGCTTTAAAGTCAATATACTATTAATTTTAGAGTGAAGCTTAATTCTTTCTTCATAGTCAGGAAAAAATGAAAACCGAAGTTCTAATACTTTCTATACCTCAAAACACATCTGTACCCATGCCAATTGAGTATATTCTCATGTCCAAGATAGAAAGCTATAGTCTAAAGACACATTCGCCCTGCTATTGATCACTACTAAGTATTTTGACTTCAAGAATATTCTACTTAAAAATGATTTCTCTATATTTTTGTAAAAGAAATTCACTTGATAAAATTAAGCACACAATTTACAGTTTTCTCTTTAAAATGTCATCTAGACAATCAATCTTTATATTGGAACAAAAAATTCAAACCTGCATTTTCAGATTTACAAGAGATTAATATGTAATTACTAATCAACTTCATTAGCTTTAGACTGCTTATTTGAGTATTCAAATCTGAAGGAAAAAAGCTTCAGAGAAGATTAGATTAGATGAGGATTAGAAATTGATATGAATTTATGTCATCTCCCATATCCTGTTCTTATTAACGTTTTCTTTTCCAACAGTTCTAAGTACTTTTTCATTTTGCGAAGCTTAAAAAATTTAATGTCATTGCACAAGATAACAGAAACGTCTAAATATAGATTCCACCTGTTTATTTTGTTACATTTGATCTCATGCTTCAGTGCTTTCAAGTCAATTGTTTTGTTAATTTTTTGAAGAGACTTGATTTTGTCCCCCCCCCCATAATTTCACCTATCTTAAGTATCATTGGTAACTTTCACATTTTATTAAGAATGTGTAAGAGTGTACATACAAAAATATCTCAAGTTGTGACCAGGCAGGCCTCTTCTCTATGCTCTTTCAGCCTGTCAAGGGAATGAGAAGAGGAGGTGGTTTAATTGACAGCTGGTTGTAAGGCTCTAAATTGTCAGAATAGCTTGAAGACAGATTAATTTTACAGATTAACCATTAACATACTCACAAAGGGTTGATGACAAGGTACTTGTGTCCTGTTTGGATCTGCATAAATTGGATGTGCCTGGGAGAACATTTTCTATGAAGTTGGTGCTGGGTAGAGAAGAAAACAAAACAAAACAAAACAAAAAACAAAAACAACAAACAAGGAAAACGTGTTCTGCAGTTGAAAGCAGCACTGTGGGGTTTTTAAATTTGGATCTTTAGCAAGCCAGGCTAAACTAAAACTTTCTGAAGTACTCAGTCAAACTTACATTTTTCCCCTTGACAATTTACTGAACACACACCTATGAGGGATAAAGAACTCTAGGGTCGGGCCTGCAGCCTCAGTCCGCCTGGGGTCCGGAACTGCTGGCCGGCTCGATCCTAAACTAAAACTTTCTGAAGTACTCAGTCAAACTTACATTTTTCCCCTTGACAATTTACTGAACACACACCTATGAGGGATAAAGAACTCTTGAAAAAAATATTTCAGTTTTGATCAGTGTGTATGTGTGTGTGTGCATGCTTATGGGAGAGTGATATTTTGCATTTAGTGAATAACTTGTTTTTCTAATGTGGTTTACAAGCCAAGCTAACCAAAGTACATCACCTAAGAAGACAACATACAGACATGAAATACATTACATTTGACTTAATGTTGCTGGAGTTTGGTTTGATTATTTTTAGGGTTCTAGATTATCATTGAACAACCATGGACTTGTTTTAAATTGCCATCTTGGTCTTTTGAATACAATGGACTACTTGTAATTGCTTGGATTAACAGTGAGAAACTGGGAAGACTTGCGTGTTTTTCTAATCTGTGTTTGGGATATTGCAAACTTTATAAAATTTTACCTTAGTACTGGAACCCAAAATGTTGAGAACTCCAAAAGCTACAGACCAATACGCAAGGATATCCTGAAGGCCTGTATCACCGATGCTTACATTTTATGTTGAAATATTGTTAGAATCCAAACTCACTTCAAATGTGAACTATTTCTCAAGCATATGACCATATTGTTATTTTTGGTTCACTTTTTTACATTTATTTTACCTGTGCTGTCCCGCCAAAACCAACTATTGGTGTTTGTCTAGGTAGGTAAAATAGACCTAGCTTGATAGAAGAGAAGTTAGAGTCTGTTCCATTCTTGCTCAGCGGTTAGGCCTTATCTGGAATTGGAATCTAGGTAGGAAACTTGAATATATAGGGGATTTTAGAGCTATATTAAGAGGGAGACTGCAATGAGGTTAATAGATCACAGAGTTATAGAAGACATTTTGACTCAGCCCAAGGTATAAGGCAGAAGACAGAATTCTGGAATCTATCCATTGCTATGCCGTTATAGGTGCTATAGCAGAGAGCAAAAAAGAAAAGTATAGAAAAAATGTAGCAGGTATAGCTAGTGGCATGCTAGTTACAGAGGCTGGATCAGCATGGACCCAGTAACCTCTCACAAGAGTGTTTAGAACAAAGTTATCCCAGGGTGAGAGGTGGTGGGGTGCTCAGTGACTTGGTGATGTAGAGGATTCCATTTAATCTATTTGGGTGATGGACATTCTCCTCAGTTACCTGCTCCCCTCAGGAACCATCATACAGAGGAATGATCCTTGACGGTGGTCCTATTCTGAGCTTCACAATACTTGTTGATCTAAGTAGCACATTAGTAGCTTTACATTTTTTTAAAAAAAGAGCAGATAATTTGGGATCAACAGATGGTATAATGGTTAAGTTGCTGGACTCCCATGTAGTTGACTGAAGTTTGAGTCCTGGACCCAGTGACTTAAAACTTTCTGTCTCTGTCTCTCTAGTGAGCATGTACTGTACCCTATAGCAAAAATCTTTCTTAAAAAAAAAAAAAAGAAAGAAAGAAAAGGAAAAGAAAAGATAATTTAACTTAGTGGAGTTTAATCGGGAAATCATTTCTTCTTTTTTTTTTTTTTTAAGTTTTTGCCTTAGGGTGTGTGCACTCACAGGAGAGAGAGAGAGAAAGAGAGAGAGAGACAGTGAGACGGAAAGTGAGAAATCACTCCCTGGGGTGACATCCATGCTATAATTTATTCTTTATTCTTCTACTGGGATTCTGGACATGAAAGCATCTGCACCCACTATGATTTTTAAGCCAGCAGGTCCAGGACCTTGGCTGGGTGTTTGAAAGTCAGTGATGTAACCTCTATACCACTATGACATCTGCTCATCCCTTAACTGAGCAAGTCTTTTTTTTTAAAGAGGTGTTTTTTTTTTTTTTTTTTTTTTTGGCTATAGGGCACATACACTCACCTGACAGGTAGAAAGAGAGAAAGCAATAAATAACTCCCCAGGGAGATGGTCATACCAAAATCCCTTCTCCTCCATTCTCCTCTCAGGATTTTGAGCCCACATACACAGGCACATGGAATGAGTTTTAAACCACTGGGTCTGGAACTTGAACCACGTTCAACTTTGTGGGAGTTCAGCGAACATAACCAATATGCCATCTCATGGTCTAATTGAGCAAATATTTTTGTTGTTGTTGTTAATAGAGATTTTTGCTGTAGGGTGCCTATACTTGCCAGAGACACAGACAGAGAGACAGAAAGCAAGAAATCAATGCCACTCCCTCCTCCCCAAGGGGAATTGCCATGCCACCATCCCTTCTCCTTCAATCTCCTCTTGAAATTTTGGGCATGCACACACACACTCCCAGTGTAAGTTTTAAGCTACCGGGTCCAGGACTCAAACCATGGCCAGCTACATGAGTCCAGTGATGTAACCATTATGCCATCTACTTCTTAACGTGAGTCAAATCAGGCAGTTTTCTGGATAATTTGACTGGATACATTCTGAAGTTTGTGTTAATACATGTTGAAAGGCAGAATGCAGTGATTGACTAAATCTAGCTGCGGTGATTATCTATTATCTACCAACAAAGAAAAAAAGCAGCCTTCTTTCACTGAAGTCATAGTTTGCTTATGGACACCACCAAGTAGGAGTATAGAGGCTTTTTGGATTCTTTAACAGCATCATAGTTCTAAAATGATATAATAAACGTGTGCCAATTTAAAAACCTATGTTCTTTCTAATATTTAACTAAGAGACTTTTTCCTGGTGAGATTCTCAATCTTGGTGCTTCCTGCTCAAGAGAGGAGAATCAGACCCAACAATTTCTTTTTTTATCCAAAAATTTCATTATAGTAAATGTGGGGATGAGCAATGTTGTCAGAAGAAAATACAAGCATATAAATTATGCTGAGTTTTAAAGAGATTAATTTTAAAAATATATGAAAATGAGAAACCTCATTATTTTCTCTATTATTATATTTTTCACAGAATTACTGCTTGTAATATAAAGCATAAGTAATATTGGGGCTGTCCCTGGAGAATCACTCCAATACAAGTACAACTAATGATCAAATGGATAAAAGATCATTTTAAATTTCTCAGAAAAATTATATGAATTATAGTGAACTTAAAATTCTTCTAAGAAAGCATGATATATAGAGACTTACAATGTATTTTATATGCATATAACTGTCTCAAAACTAATAGTTTGTATTTAAAACTACAATTTAAAACAATCATTTTTGAAGAATTACTTATTTTATTTTATTTATTATTATTTTTAAACTTGATGAAGAGAGCGAGAGAGAAAGTGAGAAAGCAAGCCACCAGATCCAGGATTCCAACAGTGGTTGACCATGTGGAAGCTCAACTCCATAACCACCATGCTCCCTGCTGGCCCCTATAATCATTATATAAAAACAATGATAGCAAGACTTCATTGAATGGGTATGTGTCATGCACTGTAATAAGCAGTTTACATGATCTTTTATTTAATACTCATGATAGCCATACGAAATAGATATATGTATTCCCATACTTTTTTACATGATGCATGTATTCCCATCTTTTTTTACATGTAATGCAATCAAGCTAAGTATATATGGAAAATTTATCTAGGTTTTTCACAGATCATAGGGAAAATATTCAGAATTTGAACTCTGTCTTTCAGATTTCAGAACCTTACTATAAGTACATTTTTTTCTATGCATTTCATTTTTTATACATTATTGAAGTTCAATTTTATAATCTTCAGGTATGATTTAAGAACATAAAGCAGCTAGTCAGGACAGAATTCATTCAGGTACCTCCATTTCTGCCTCTCCTGTCCCTTCTGGTCCCAGCTTCATGGCTGTGAAGCTCCTCCAACAAGCCACCCCTCCCACCCCAGTGCTAGACAAGTAAGCGAAGCATGTGTCTTCTTCTTGTTCTTCTGTGTCCGTTCCAACTTTATTTTTCTCTTAAAAGAAAACAAAACAAAACAAAACAAATTTCTGTCCCCTTCTTTGTGCCTTTCTCTTGCTAATTTATCTCTTTTTTTCTCACCCAGGACAGAATCTGTCCAGGTACCTCTATCTCTGCCTCTCCTGTCCCTTCTGAGCCCAGCTTCATGGCTGTGAATCCTCCCCAGATAGTTCCCCAACTCCCAGATTCCCCCAGTGCTAGTCAGGTAGTTGAAGTCTATGTCTCCCTCTTGTTCTTTTCTGTCCCTTCCAACATTTTTATTTCTCTTTTTTTTAAGAAAACAAAACAAAACAAAACAAAAAACCCAGCTTTTTGTCCTTTTCCTTGTGTCTTTCTCTTGCTAATTTATCTCTTTTTCTCACCCAGGACAGAATCTGTCCAGGCACCTCCATCTCTGTCTCTCCTGTCCCTTCTGGGTTCAGCTTCATGACTTTTCATTTTTTAATTCAGTTTTATATTCTATGTCATGTTTTTTCCTCTTCTTTTCATTCTAGTTCATTTCTTCTTTTTCTTCCTATTTTTTCTTCCTATTTCTTTGCTTTTTCTTCCTATCTCTGTTTTCTTTTTCTTCCTATTTGTGTTTCATAATTTCTTTTTCTTTTACCTTAGTTTCCTATTTTAATGTTCAGCCTTTACCCACTGCCTAGAGAAGCCTAGGTCCACAGTAGCTGAACATCTGAACACTGAGTTTTAGAGAAATCTTTGCCCTCACTGTACTGTTTGTAAAAAGAGGAAAATTTTTCTTCATAAATTTGATTTCAAAACTCCTCCTGTGAAGACATAGTAGAAGGGAAAAAAATAGCACCAAATTATTTAACAAGAAGGGAAACATAAAAACTTACAGTAACAGAATCCTTTTCCAACAAATTAGCCAAAGGTGAATATATTACCAAATGACTAAAATTTGAGGAAGATCCTCAAGGATGAGAGAATCAAGTAATACATCTCCCACAAGGGAACACTGTACCTTATCTCCAAGTAGGGAAAAATTAGAGAATATTACTGAATTGCCAGAAAATAGAATTCATAGTATTTATGGTAACAAAACTCTATGAGATGCAAGAGAAAAGAGACATTGAGCTCCAAGAGATGAGGAAGCCTTTCCACGATATGAAATAATTAGACACCACAAGAAAGAATCAAATGGAATTGTTAGATATGAAGGCTGGAATACAGGAAATCAAAACCTCCCTCAAAAGTATTAAAAAACATATTAGGCCATGCAGAAGATCAAATCTCAGAAGTAGAAGAAAACAAACACAAAAAAGCATTGACTTAGAAAAAATTATCAAAAATACTGAGGAAACAGCCAAGGAAACTGAAACTTTACAAGAAATATTAGATACCATGAAATGTCAAAACACCCTAATAATTGCTATCCCAGAAGGTGAAGAAACCAATAAAGACATTGATAATCTATTCCATGAAATCCTAGAAGAAATCGTCCTAAGTCTAGAGAGGCACTCAAACATTCATACTCAAGAAATATGAAAAACCTCAAATAGAATCAATACAAGAAAATCTTCTCCATGGCACATCATAGCTAAATTGACCAATACCACAGACGAAGACAAGATACTAAGATTGGCAAAAGAGAAACGTCAAGTCACTTACAAAGGCTATCCCATAATGCTAACACCAGAACTCTCATTGGATACAATGCGAGCAAAGACAGAATGGAGAAATATATTCAAAGTGTTAAATAAAAAACAATTTCAACCAAGAATACTATACCCAGCAAGATTATCCTTTATATGGGTAAAGAAGATAAAAATAAAAAAGAAAAAAAGAAAAAAAAATTTAGATAAACAAAACCTGAAAGAATTTACCAATTGCAGACCAGCTCTTCAAGAAATTCTGAAAGAAATACTATACCAAGAAAACTAAAGTCAGACAGACAGCTATAAGAGAACAAAACACTACCAAGGATATAGCTAACTTAATTGTAGGGACAGCTCTACAAATATGAATAATAACGTTGAATGATAATTGATTAAATTCTTTGATCAAGAGACACAGACTTGTTGAATGGATTAAAAATCAAAAACCCTTCATCTGCTGCCTATGAGAAACCCACCACATGGATAAAGACATACATAGATTAAAAGTGAAGAGCTAGGTAAAGGTATTCCATGAAAATGGAAATCAAAGAATGGGAGTCGCTATACTGATTTCAGACAAAATAGGCTTTAAGACAAAAACTGTAAAAAAGAGGGAACCAGCAGTTAGCGTAATGGCTATGTCGCTGGACTCCCACGGTAGTCGACCACGGTTCACATCCCAGACCAGGTGGCTTAAAACTCACGCCGGGCGCGTGTGCGTGTGTGCCCAAGATCCCGAGAGGAGAATGGAGGAGCATAACCATCCCCCCTGGGGGATGATTTCTCGCTTTCTGTCTCTGTGTCTCTCTCTGTCTGTCTGGTGAGCGCACGCACCCTATAGCAAAAACCTCTCTAAAAAAAAAAAAAACTGTAAAAAAGAGACAAAGAAAGGCATTATATAGTAATAAAAGGGTTAATTATTAGGGATATATAATACTTATAAATATCTATGCACCCAACTTAGGAGCACCCAAATATGTAAAGGAGAGACTGCTAGATCTAAAAGGAAAGAAAGACTGTAACACACTAATTATTGAAGATTTCAACACTCCATTATGTCCTTTAGCTAGATCAACAAGACAAACAAATAATCAAAGAGATTTAGTACCTAAATGATACCATAAATCCGATGGACTTGCTAGACATCTATAGAACTTTCCACCCAAAAAACACAAAGTATACATTTTTCTCTGCCCCACGTGGTACTTTCTTGAAGATTGACCACATGACAGGGTACAAAACCAGCAGATTCAAAGGCATAGAAATTATATCCAGCATTTTTTTTTGATCATGGTGGAATTAACCTCTATATCAATCTCTGGGAAACCCCCCAAAATACACAAATACATGGAAACTAAATAACCTAATTCCGAATGACTTCATGACTCCTTAAGAGATTAAGACTGAAATCAAAAGATTCATGAAAAAAATGATAATGAGTACACATGTATAATCTATGGGAAACTGCAAAAGCAGTCATAAGAGGGAAGTTCATAGCAATTAGTGCATACGAAAGATGAAAAGATGGCAAAAGGCTAACCTAACATTTTGCCTCAGGGAATTCAAAAGATAACAAGAACAAAAAATCCAAAAAAAAAAAAAAATGCCAGGAGAAAAGAAATAATAAAAATTTGAACAGAAATAAAATAGAAAATAAACAAACTATACAGAAAATAAATGAAAACAAAAGTTGATTCTTTGAAAAGATAAACAAGATTGACACACCATTAGCTAGACAAATCAAGAAGAGAGAAAGGAACCAGATAAATCAAATTTGCAATGAATCAGGCAACATAATAGCAGACTTAATATAAATCCAAAACATCATTAGAGGATACTATGAGTGACTATAAGCCAACAAACAAGAAAACCTGGATGAGATGGACAAATTCCTGGATATGTATAATCTACCAAGATTGACTCAAGAGGACACAGAAAGTTTGAATAGACCCGTCACAAGCAATGAGAATAAATCAGTAATAAATAATCTTACAACAAATAAGAGTCTAGGTCCTGATGGCATGACCGCTGAATTCTACAAAACTTTCAAAGAAGATGTATCCCACATTCTACTCAAACTGTTTCTAAAAGATCCAAAAGAAAGGAAACATCTTAAATTCATTCTATGAAGCCTTCTTCATCCTCATTCCCAAAACAGATAAGGATACAAGAACGGAAAACTACAGGCCTTTATCTCTGATGAATATAAATGCAAAAATTTTCAGCAAGATACATGCTAGCCATATTCGACAGCATATAAAAAAACCTATTTATCATGACCAGGTAGGCTTTATTCCAGGGACGCAAGGGTGGTCCAACATACACAAAACCATAAATGTAATACACAATATTAACCGAAAGAAAGATAAAAGCCACATGATCATTTCAATTGATGTAGAAAAGGCATTTGACAAAATACAACTTTCCTTCATGATTAAGACATATAGTAAAAGCGGCAGAGAAGGATTGTTTCTCAGCATAATTAAAGCCATCTATGAAAACCCTATAGCTCACATTATACCAAATGGGAAAAGCTAAAAGATTTTTCACTAAAAACTGGTACAAGACAAGGCTGTCCACTCTTT
>NW_006159745.1:814365-824687 GCF_000334495.1 Tupaia belangeri chinensis
AGTTGAAATTATCTCTGTTTGCAGATGACATGATTGTATACATAGAAGATTCAATAGTATCCATGAAAAAACTTCTTGAAGTAATAAATGCATACAGTAAAATGGCAGGATACAATATTAGCTTACAAAAATCTATAGCATTTCTATATACATACAACAAGCAAACAGAGACAGAACTGAAGAAAGTAATCTCATTTACCATAGTCACAAAAAGTATAACATACCTAGGAATAAAACTAACCAAGGAAATTAAGGACTTCTATAAGGAAGACTATGAAAATATTTAAAAAGAAATCAAAAAGGACATAAAAAGTGGAAGGGCATCTCATGTTCCTGGACTGGGAGAATTAATATAATCAAAATGTCTATCCTATCCGAACTGATCTACATATTTAATGCAATCCCTAAACAATTACATCAGACATTCTTCACAGATCTAGAAAAGACAATCATACTGTTTGTCTGGAACTATAAAAGACCCCATATTTCCAAAGCCATCATGTTCAGAAACAGTGGAGTGGGTGGCATCTCTCTTCCTGATCCCAAAATATATTACAAAACTGTGATAATCAAAACAGTAAGATATTGGTGCACACAAACACACACACACACACACACACACACACACACACACGAAGTTCAATGAAATAGAGTAGAGACCCCAGAAATAAGCCCCAAAACATGCAGCCAACTGATCTTTGACAAAGGATATTAGTCAATCCAGTGGGAAAAGGAAAACCTCTTTAGCAAATGGTGCTGGAAAACTTGGATATCTACCTGAAGAAAGATGAATCTGAACCCCTATCTGTCACCATTAATAAAAATCAACTTAAAGTGGATCATAGATCTAAACCTGAGACAACAATCTATAAAATTACTGGTGGAAAACACTGAGGAAAATCTGGGAGACACTGAGGTAGGCAAAGACTTCTTAAGCAAGGCCCTCAAAGCTCAGGCAATAGTCTCCAAAAGACAGGTGAGATTACATCAAATTAAGAAGCTTCTCCACAGCAAAGAGCACAATAATTAGTGTGAAGGGACAACCCTTGGAATGGGAGAGAATTTTTGTTAACTATGCTTCAGATAAGAGACTGATAACCAGAATACACAGAGAACTCAAGTGGCTTACCTGGAAGAAAATCATTAACCCAATTAAAAGATGGGAAAATGAGCTAAAGAAATAACTCTCTAAGGAAGACATACAAAAAGCCAAAAAAAAAAAAAAAAGCTTATGAAAAAACGCTCAATATTCCTCATCATGAGGGAGATGCAGATTAAAACCACAATGAGATACAACCCAACCCTAGTCAAAATGGCGAAGATTAAAAAACAAAAACAAAAAATGATAAATGCTGGCAAGAATGTGATGCAAGAACTCACACATTGTTGGTTGGAATGTAAATTGGTCCAGCCACTGTAGAGAACAATATGGAGGTTCCTCAAGAACCTTCAAATAGAACTACCATATGATCCAGCAATTCCACTCCTGGATATCTACCCAAAGGACAGGAGAATGTTCAGTCTGAAAAGTGCTTGCACAGCTATATTTATTGCAACATTATATACAATTGCTAAGATATGGAACCAACCCAAATGTCCACAAACAGATGCACAGATTGAAAAAGTGTGGCACATATTTTCCATGGAATACTATTCATCCATAAAAACCAACAAGACCCTGGCATTGATAGAAAGTGGATGAACATGGGAGATCTGTTGCTGAGTGAAGCAAGTCAGGCTATGATACAGAGACATTGTATGTTTCCACTTAACATATACTGACTGTCTACACTTTAAGGTAGAGACTGGAAGACTGGAGGACATAAAAGCATTAAAAATTGTTATGGACACTGGGGACAAAGTGGAAGGAGAGTGGGAGAGGGGAAGAGTGCAGGAAGGGAAATTTGGAAAAATATGGAGAAAGTAAGACATTTGTGTTACACAGATATGGCTTATTTCCTGTTGGTGATGTTGTGTATAGTAGACTCAACTAGTCTACTGTGTGGCATATATTGTGTTGGGTAAAATCTCTTTACAAACTAAATGATGTATAATGACTGAATGTATAAACACTAATAAATAATACTAACAAGTAAAAAAAAATTAGAAAGAACATAAAGCATGGTAGGTATTCAAACATAATTGTCTAGGGACTGAATAAATGTTTGAATGAATAAGGGTATTAAACTTTAAAAATATAAAACTATACATAGAAAAGCAATATTGTGCATATTGACTATAATAGATGTTGGACATCATTAAACTACTTACCATCTTTAAACTACGTATCATATGTTTACTCTCATTCATTTCAACAATCCTGTGAGGAGAACATTTGGTTTTTATTTCATTTTATTGATAAAAATACTAAAGTTCAATTTTATTTGTCCAAATTAATGCAATATTGGGTAGCAGAATCTGGACTTGAGTTAAGGTCCTTTGACTGCACATACAATCTCCATCCTGGTGTACGTATTGGCCTGGAGAATCAATTTTACCATATTGATTACTTTCTTCTTTTCCTGATTTTTTATTTTCTCTAAATATATGTCAAGGGAACTTCAAAATTTCATGGAAAATGGAACTAAAGTAAGTTTATTTTGGTGAAAAAATTGAAATCTATGCATAGTTCTTTTCATAACATGTATTTTCCATGAACTTTTTTTGGAGCCATGTATTTAGAAGCAAAGCATATTTTTTAGTTTTTATTTATTAATTAATTTCTTTCATGAGTTAGAAAGACAGAGAGAAAAAGAGATAAGAGATAATACCCAAAGAGGCCTTGATACCTCAGTTCACCCTCAGCTTCAGCCAGCCCCAAATCATAGGCACATGAGTACCTGGAATATTCAGAAAAGCCTCTCGATATGAATCTAGAACCTTCCCATGTGAGTCAACAGCACTGAAGATCATCTTTTAGTGCTGGGCCATTGTTGTTCCCCTAGAAATAATTTTTCTTTTTTTTACCTCCTATTAGATTCTCTGTGGTCACATTTTTTAATTAGTCATTTTATCAGTGTGAGTTCTTCTCTTCTCAGAAGCTCAACATTATATTCATTACCTATATATAGGCCATTCCTTTGAAAATTAGATGAGTAGTAACCTTCTTAATATGCTATATTCTACTTGAATTGATAATGCTGCAGTAATTTTAGTGTGAAATAATGTAATATAATATTGCATAGAGAGTAAGTAGTCCTGTAAGATAATTAATAAAACTTAGTTGTGAGAGGAAAAAAGTTCTCTCTTTTTAACACCAGTTCATGAGGATTTAGCTTCTCTCTCTGCCTGTGTGCAAACTGTCACATTACTAAGTAAAGTATCTTTATGTGCTAAAGCGTGAAGCGAATTTAGGATCACTTTCTCCATAGCTGAATATAGAACTGCTGTGCCCTATGTGTTCCCACAGAAAATGTGCTCAGATCTGTAAACCAATGTAGAACTAGCAGGAATCTGAGAAGAAACTGTATTGTCAAGATGACCAGCTGCCCCTACAATGCTAGACAATTGCACTGAAGATCAATGGAGAAACGCATATGTTATTTAAGATTGAAGTTGATGCCCTTAGTTCTATAGATTACTAAGGTTCCAGTTCCCCATGAATGGAGAGGTAGATCCCTCTCCTTCCAAAAACTATGTAAAGGCCAGTCTGTGGTGTGATGGTTAAAGCTACTGGATCCCACACAGTTGACTATGTGGTTTGAGTCCTAGACCTGGTCTTGAAAAACATGCCAGAAACACGTGGATGTGAGCCTAAAATCATGAAAAGAGAAATGGAGAAAAATAGATTGTGGCATGACTGTCCCTCATTGGGATGCTTTCTGTTTTTTCTGTCTCTTTCCAGTAAGCATGCACACCCTTTGGAGGGGGAAAAATGTATGCAGTATACAAGTCTGGTCTCATCTGTTCTTTCTACATCTCCAGTGCTGTGTCTTGATTTTAAGAACCCCAATCTACCCCAGCCTCAGTTGGTCAACAGAAAGGTACCTTCCCCAACTGCTTCATCCCACCCCTCATCTTCCCGACCACCCACTTTCTTGTTTCTATCCTTTCCTGGATATCAACTTCTGTAACCAAAACCTGTTCTTTGTGTTATTTTATCTGGCATATTGACCTTCAACTTTTTTTTTTTCATATCTCTATACCATACAGTAATTTGTGTTTTATTTGTAGCTTTTTGTAAGCATTGACTCTGTCAATCTCTTCCACTCAATAATACATCATATATGTAAGACTGACTTCTATCTTTTGAACAGAAGAAGGGTGTCCTTTTCCAGTTAGGAAACAAGATGAAGATGAAACTTTTTTAAATATTTTTTAAAAAGGCATTAAAAAAAGTCCAGTTCCTCAGAAAGCATGCAAAAGTCTAATATTTACAGGTCTTTTATAACTTATGTAGAATTGTCACTGCTAGTGGAAAATATTATTTTCCCTATTCTTAATAAAGTCTCAAACACTGCAAAACAAACAAACAAAAACAAAATAAAAGCCTCACAACAAAACACTGCAAACTTAAAGGCAGATTATGGCTAATACATAAATAATTTAATACATATGTGCTCATAAAGTGAAAAATACAAATTAGTGTTCTTCCAACCATCTAAATTTGCAGATACTTATCTTTGTAAAGTAATCTCAGTATTTGTTTAGAGATATATCAATTCATCAAGACTTCTAAAGTAAACACTTAGTTTAAATAATGCTTAACCTCAGACTGTTGTACTGTTTCTATACATGACATAAATAACAGTAATTAACAATGAGTTTTAGAGTCAGCACATGGCTTTATGGTTAAGGCAGCTGGATCACACATGGCCAACCCTTTAGTTTGAGTCTCAGACCTGGTAGCTTGAGAAACATGCCTGGTGCATGTGCATATGTGCCCAAAATCCTGAAAGAAGGGAAAGATGGAGGAGAAGGGATTGTGGCATGACCATTTCCCATGGGGGTGCTTTCTCACTTTCACTTTCCCTCTCTTTCTGTATGTCTCTGGTGAGCACACGTACCCTCTAACAAAATCTTTAAAAAATGAGTTTTAAATCTTTTCAAAAAAATAATTTATTTTGTCTTGAGCATGATCTAAAATAATTTATATTTTTCAGATGTTCAATTTTTCCATTCATTCTTTAGATTGTATATCATATATTTCTTTTTTAAGTTCATTTATTTATTTCTCCCATTAGAGGAGAGGCAAAGAAAGATAAAGGAAGAAGGTGAGATAAGCACTCCCAGCAGGGTCGCTATGCCTCAATCCACCCCAACCTCAGCCAGTCTAGCGCATTCAAATGCTCCTGTATGTGCAGGAAGGTCCATGTAAACAGTACCTTCCTATGTGGGCCCAGTACTGTAGAGCTGTTGTGTTATTGCTGTACTTCCTGCTGCCTTATTTTATACTTCCAAGGGTGATATTGTTTATGTCCAATTTTATGTTATCATACTTGATATTTTACAGATGTTGAAACTTTGATTTTTTATTATAGGAAGGAGTTTCCAAAAGTTCACAAAAAATGCATATTTTTAAAAACTATGCTGGCCCAGCAGGTGGCATAATGACTATGTTGCTGGACTGCCGTGTAGTCAACCGCAGTTCACGTCCTGGACTCAGTGGCTTAAACTCATGTCAGGTGCATGTGCATGTGTGCCTAAGATACCGAGAGGAGAATGGAGGAGAAGGGATTGTGGTGTGGCTATTCTCCCTGGGAGGTGATTTCTCACTTTTTGTTTCTGTCTCTCTGTGTCTTCCTGGCCAGTAGATGTGTCCTAAAGCAAAAACCTCTAAAATAACAACAACAACAACAACAAAAAAGAACAACAACAACAAAATATGCATGGGGCAAGCAGGTGGCATGGTGCTTAAGGAGCTGGATTCCCACACTGCCAATATTGAGTCCTATACCTGGCAGCTTGCTTTCTCACTTTTTGTCTCTCTGCAGTCCAATTAAAATAATAACAAAAATAATAAATAAAAATAAATAATTATTTTAAAAGAAACGACACATAGATTTCAATTTTTTTCATATCTAATTAAATAAGTGCACATTTTCTTGAGGAGACTTCATAATCCATATATTTCTCTTCTTAATCTACATTTGTGCTTTCACAATGCTTGCATATTGAAGTCAGAAGAGAAAAGAGTGAGGAGAGGTAAGAGTAACGTTAATAAATTGTTTAACACAGAGAGTTAGACAATAGCATGAGCCCCAAAAAAGTGCAGAATGGAGACCGAAGTGCTGTTAACATCCCAGAGCTGCAAGGCTGAGGTCACAACAGTGCATGGCTATCATATTCTTTAGCAGAGCAAGGATGTCAGGCAAAAATGTCCCAGGTATCCCCTTGTAAGCTGCCCAATTAGGATTTTTAAGTTGATAAATTATTTTAGGGATTTAATTTTGTTGTCTTACCTTAGAAGTGTCCATTTCTATTCTCAAGGTCCCTACCAAGGTCTTCTGATTATTTGAGGTTGTCTGAGGCTCAGTTTTTAACTGTCATAAATGACAAGTTTTTAGGGAAAATGATGCCTGAAAACCCCAGAAGAATTAATAGACTGTCTCAGGTTTTTTTTTTCTATTGCCAGGAAGCAACATAGCCATTGAAAAGAGTTTAGGTCAAGCAGGAAAGTGAAGACAGTTTCCCACCTGTTAAATACTGTAATGTTATTCATTGTTGAATTTAATCAGTTGGCAAAAATAAACGATAGCCTTTCATTCCTCATAACCAGGGAAGCATTTCCTTAGAATTTTTCTCTAATTCAGCTAATAAAAAAAGCACCTGCTCCACTGAAACTGCCTGATGGAGGCTTCAATGTCTGTGTAAGAGTTACATGCAGTTTGCCAAATAGTTCAGGTTTCCTTCCTTTTAGGCATACGATAAACTTATACTCTTGGCTTTACTCTGGGTCATGGAACCGCATGACTAGTTCTAGCCCGGGAGTGGTGCTCCTCAGCTGCGTTCCACCCCCAGACTTCAGCTTGCCCTAAATCACAGGTACGTGCATGTCTGGCTATTTAGGGAGGACTCCATGCTTGAACTGGAAACCCTTCCATGTGAAATGGTTTTACAGAGTGTCAGTTTTACCACTGTGCCAGCATTTGGCTCCTAAAGTATTTTAATAGAGTAACATTGTTCATTTTCTAATATCTGAACTCTATGAAGACTTTTTCAGTTGTTAAATGTTTTTCTATTCATGGATAAAAGATTATGAGTTTTAATGATCTGTATAGTTTAGCCTGAACTTTGACAAAGCACAATGACATTAAACATCAATCACATGGTAATTTGCAGTTATCATTGGGCTGTTATTGTGTCTATATTAAAGGCAAAAACTTCAAATGCATGCAGGAAATCACTTTTGTATTCTAATAGTACTATGCTTGTATGCTCAAAAATAAACTAGGGACTTGATAAATTCCACTAGGAAAGAGTCATTAAAATACATGAGTACACGCTGCTGCTAAAGGATTTTGACACAAGTTCATTTGTTTTTCTATGTATCTCTGTGTTTCAGGGCATGTTAAATTTAGTTTAATGCATGCTTGAGACTCAGAGAACATGGACATTTGCGTAAGGGAACTACATTTGGTTCTGCAGTTTCACCTCAACATTTGGTTCCACTGATGGTGAAATAATTTATTGAGGTCTCATTTCCTTTTATGTATAAGAGAAGAATGACACCTCTGGCAAGTACCTTACTCTATTATATCTGAAAGCTCCCCAGTGATGCCTCTACTTTTAAAACTGATCCACCTCATTTTCAATCTAATGTGGCTTTAGTAGAAGAAATTACAGCAAAACAATTTCCATCTTATTCTAAAGTTAATAATTTAAAGTTCGATCTTAAATTTTGTCCTCTACAAGGTGTTATGCACTGTGAATCTCACTTCTTTCCAGAACCTTTGTAGTTGTACTGTGCTGTCGGTGCTTGCTTTCTAGAATCAAGTAGTATCCAAACATGTCCCCCTTTAGATATTGAAAGAGTTCTTGTGCAATTTACAATGGAGGCAAGGAAGTAGGGGGGAGTGAAATAATTGGATATTGAATGTACCAGATCAATGACAAGCAGGAAACTAGTTATAATCTGATGGAAGAAAGGTCAAAGCACAAAGTTGTTAGAGAAAAATCACATACTGAAGAGCAGAGAGTGAGAAGCCTGTAGGTTAAATTAATATTTAGAAATCTAGGGCCAGTCAGTTGTATGGTAATTTAAGCAGCTGGATTTCACATGGCCAACTAGGTGGTCCAATTTCAAAACCTGGCAGCTTGAAAAAACCACCAGGCACAGGTGTGTGCATACCCAAATCCTAAGTGGGAAATTAAAAAGAAGGTTTTGTGATATGGCCATCTTCCTTGGGAGTGGTGGGTGCTTTCTCTCTCTCCTTTCCTCTCTCTCTCTCTCTTTCTCTCTGTCTTTGTGAAGCACACAAGCTCTTTATCAAATTTTTAAAAAAAGAATCCAAGGGACCAGCAGGTAGCATAATGGCTATGTCGCTGGACTCCCACGTAGTTGACTGCTGTTTGAGTTCCGGACCCGGTGGCTTAAACTCACACCAGGCGTGTGTGCGTGCATGCCCAAGATCCCGGGAGGAGAATGGAAGAGAAGGGATTGTGGTGTGGCTATCCCCCCTGGGGGGTGATTTCTCATTTTCTGTCTTTCTGTTTCTCTCTGTCTGTCTGGCAAGCGCATGTGCCCTATAGCAAAAACCTCTCAAAAAAAAAAAAAAAAAAAGAATCCAACACACAAATGGGTCTGACTCATAAGCTCCAAAACATTTTTAGAATTTCATCATCTGAATATTAATTTATAGAGCTTTCCTGGGTCCCTAGAGTAGTGTCAGGTACAATGAGACCTTGGTGAGATGCTTATATGACTGAGTCAAATGGCATAATGTTATGATTAATTTTCTCTGAGTCAAAAAGAAAAAATAAACTACAATGAAGCTCTGAAATTCTATTTCTGTGTAAGAGAAAGGAGTGTATATATTATCATTTCATAGAAATTCATAAAAGTCAGGATCTAATTGGTGATAGGTACATACTGTGATAAAAAGATAGATTCTGAGCACATGCGATGTGCTTCATAAAAGAAATTTTAGAAAGAGGACACTTATTTGTAGGATACTGACTAATATAAAGGTGATGATTCAAAATTTCCTTTTATGCAAAGGCAAAACCCTAGTAGGCCTTCTTGTTTCCTTGACTACAGACTCTGCTCCATAACTCAAAGAGGTTGTTATCCTCCCTGAAAAGGCAGGCTTCCTTACAGCAAATCAAATAAAGTGAAATTTATCATTATACAAAGGGCAGAGAATGATACAGGTAGCAGGGATGGACTTACACATAGCCACTAGGTAAGTTTGCCACTAGGTGAGTTTTTCATGATGTCACTGGGATCCATGGACATTACATGGTGTTTTGGGTTGTCTGCTATGGAAAGGCATCTAGAAATTTTTATTACAACCATATAATTTTTTTTCATTTCTTATAGCAATGTCCCAATGTGCTCTGTGAGATTCAATGTATGAATCCTGAACTACTAAATGGATTCTGCCTTGTTAGAGGTAGTAACTGAGGCAAATTGTTGTACTACAGGCCATAATTAGTGCTCCTCTCAGTGAAGGGCTCCTCCTGATGGAAGACTTGATCCTCCCTACTCTATTGAACTCAGACATGGGCGTTCTACTTGGTCATGCCAATGAATCGTGAATGTTAATAAAGTGAACATTGTCAATATCTTGGAACAAAGAAAACATGAATCAAAATCTCAGACAACCAGAAACCAGTAATTAGCGTAATGGCTATGTCGCTGGACTCCCACGTAGTCGACCGTGGTTTGCGTCCCGGACCAGGTGGCTTAAAACTCACGCCGGACGCATGTGCATGCATGCCCAGGATCCCGAGAAGAGAATGAAGGAGAAGGGATTGCAGTGTGACCATACTCCCTGGGGGGTGATTTCTCGCTTTCTGTCTCTCTGTCTCTCTCTGTCTGTATGGTGAGCGCACGCACTTTATAGTGAAAAAAAAAAAAAACTCTCAAAGGAAAAAAACAATCTCAGACAACCAAAGGTGTATGAGAAATAAATGTACTTTTTTACTACAAACCGCAGAGATTTGGGATTTGTTTGTAACTGCGATATAATCTTAAAATACGGAAATCAATAATAGCAGTGGGATGCTGCAACAGCAGCAAGTCTACATCGTGTGACACTTGTTTTTGGTCAGTGAAAAAGTTATCTGAGATTAAAAAAAATGGTTATTTTATTATTTTTTTTTTTTTGGAGAGATTTTTGCTATAGGGCACATGTGCTCACCAGACAGACAGAGAGAGA
>NW_006159745.1:824845-836016 GCF_000334495.1 Tupaia belangeri chinensis
AGGTAATGCCCTTAATGAGTTTATTACTTTAGATAACAGAAAAAGAAAACAAGAGATTGTTGTTAACAGAACTTAATTTTTATTGACTGTTGTGTTAAAGGTAAATGTGACTTCAGAAATAGGGGGAAAAAAGCTTGACCTATTTATAAGCAGGAATAAAAGAACATTTTGAGAGTTCAGATATTCAAGGTCATACAGGGATGAACAGTGCTATTGATTCCCATCTAATCAGTACAAGACAAAACTGAGGGTCCTTTGACCGATAGTTTCAGACAAGATCAAAATCAAGATTTTATCCATTGCCCCCTTACCTAAAATTCATTTGTTACACTGAATGTGGTAAAATCCTGCAGGTTGCTCAAGAACCAGCGACTCAGGGAAAAGAGGGGATATGATTCTCCCAGAGAAGGCTCTCAGGTTTGAGTACCCACAAGTAAATCTATGGAAAAGGGCTTGTTGAGGGGCCAGCAGATAGCATAATGGTTATGATGCTGGACTCTCACATGTCAATCATGAATCGAGTCTCAGACCTGGCTACTTAAAACTCACACTGGGTGCATGTGTATGTGTGCCCAAAAAGCCAAGAGAATGGAGGAGAAGGGAAGGGATTGTGGCATGGTCATCCCCGTTGTGAGGTGATTTCTCACTTTCTGTCTCTCTGGTAAGTGAAAAATATATAGAAAAAATAACTCAAAAAAAAAAAAAAAGAAAGAAAGAAAGAAAGAAAGAGGCATGTTGGGACCAGCAGATGGCGTAATGGTTACCTCACAGGACTCCCATATAGTCAACTGCAATTGAGTCCTGGACCTGGAGGTTTGAAACACACCAGGTACGTATGTGTGCATCCCCAAAATCCTGAGAGGAAAATGGAGAAGGGATTACGGTGTGACTATCTACTTGAGAGGAAAATGGAGAAGAGATTACAGTGTGACTATCTACTCTGGGGGGTAATTTCTCACTTTCTGTCTCTGTCTCTCTTGTCTCTGCAGTGAGTACATGCACCCTATAGCAAAAATTTCTCCAAGAAAAAAGGGGCACATGAATGTTCACAAATGGAAGACATGACAATTGAAATACCAAATATCTAATTATATTGACTATGTTTATATTACATGTATATATTATATATCCATCCCCTGTTCTGGCAGTGAGTACATGGTGTGTGTGTGTGTGTGTGTGTGTGTGTGCACGCTCCACTAGTATATGGCAGAAATAGACAGGTAATTCATCCTTTTGTTTCCTATATGCAGACAAGATACAGCAACAATCAGGCATCAGTCCGAATTGAAAGCAGGGACTGGATGAGAGACACTGGTCTCACTCACCTGGAGAACCCACAGCTATTAACCAATGACCAGATGAAGGAATTCAAAGACCCAACCTTCTCAGCCCCAGGGGGATGAGTCATCTGTGCACCAGAGGCCACCTATGGAGTGGAGCGAAAGCCTAATCTCCCTCCAAGTCTATGTCAGATCTCATCCTTGTCTGATTTTATACTCTTCCATGTCCTACTTCATTCTCTTCTCATGAGATCTCTGGGATTCATCCTCACTAAATCACTTTCTTAAAAAGTCTTCATTTCAGGGTCTGCTTCGGGGAACCCATTCAGGACACACCTTCATCTTAGTGAACTTAAATGTGGCTACGTGGTTGCTGTGGTTCTGGAAATACTGGTTGAAGTAATATGTGTCATTCTCAGCAGAGGCTTTAAGAACAGCAAACATTGGATGATGCTCTTTCTACTCTATGTCACAAAATCTTGGCAACATTCCAGCTAGAGAACCAGTAGCCTAGGTTGTAAAACAAAGATGGCATGAGTCAGAGCCACAGCCAACCCCCAATGATCTGGTAGTAGAACCTGATGTTATTATAAACACCTTTGTTATTAAAACAAAGACAGATCCTTTGTTACCACAAAATAATCTAGTCCATTTTGCATAATATAACAATCTTTCACTAAAAACCTATCAGATGTGGATTATAATTAACTATCTAATAATCAAACAGAAGTCAATTTATAAAAATACCTTTAGTGCCTATGGTTTACTCATCCTGGTGATAGTATGGTGGTATATAGCTCAGTAGTCACCTGAAAGTGTTATTCAATTAAGAACATAAGGTTAATTTTGAGAATTTTTTTTGACACGAACATTTAATAAATTTAGTATTATTTAGTAATTCCAAAAGACATGTTGTCTGGATCAATGTCTAGTCACTTCAGTCATTTTGACAGTAGATGATATTCAGTTTCATTTCACTTATTTAACGATGAACTTTATTTACTAATTAAAGTTCCTTTTATATGTGCCAACTTTCAACCCTCCATTACTTGGTCACAAGAAATCCATGATCAAGAACTAGGGGACTGGGGAACCAGCAGTTAGCATAATGGCTATGTTGCTGGACTCCCACGTAGCCGACCGCGGTACGTGTCCCGGACCCGGTGGCTTAAAACTCACGCCGGGCACGTGTGCGTGTGTGCCCAGGATCGAAAATCTCTCAAAAAAAAAAAAAAAGAACTAGGGGACAGAATAATAGAACCCTTGAATGATAGGAGTTCTTTGTTTCTAAGTAAACTAAAGGCATATTTTTATATAAAATGTGAGCTTATTGAGAACATATTATTCCCTGATGCATCAGGGAGGTATTGGTGATAGAGAAGGGATATTTAGAGTATCCATGACTTATGCAAACTGAGATTTTAGCAGTTTCATTGAACTGCATTTCTTCTTTGGCATGTCACTCAAATTAGAAAACTGAACAGTACAACTCACATGAAACTATTTGAGGATAATAACGCAGAATATTTGCTAACTAATAACCAGTAAATGGTCAGAAAAGGGATTAATTAGCAAACTCAGAAGTAGCTCACAGAAAAGCTGGACAGCTAAGGTAAAATAAAAATTATGTTGGAATAGAAGAGACTCTTTTACTGGATAATAATGGGAATAAAAATGTGGTAAGCTTGAGTATATTATGAGAGGTATATTTTGGAGATGCTCATTGCTTAAGGCTGAAGGTTCATGCTTAGCACTAGACAAAGATTAAATATTTGCTATCACAGGCTAACATACTGGATAATAATGGGAATAAAAATGTGGTAAGCTTGAGTATATTATGAGAGGTATATTTTGGAGATGCAGGGTCCCAAATATATCTATTAGGGCAATTTTAATAATGTCACATAGGGGGAGAATAAGATCAAGTGCCTATCAACCTCATTAGTATGACAATTATTTAACCAGACAGTTGCTTTTCTGAATTCCCTGAGCAAAACTCGATTTTGATTTATAGGGCCACAGGGTCACACACAACCAGGGAACATCAATCACATAGAAGATAATGTGATTGGCTATGCTAGAGATATGTAGTGTGGAAACTTTAATTTCAAATATGAAATGAAAATTATCAGTGTTTCTGGTGAGAGGAGAAGGGATAAAGATTGCAGAAGTCTGAGAACATGAAATAAAGATAATAAAATTAATGACTAATACTCAGGATATAAAAGAGACTCTGTTAATTACTTCTATCTATGAGGAGGATACTGTTTTATTCCCATTTTACAGATCAGAACATTGAAACACAAAGCAATGAATTAATTTACTCAAATTCTCAAGCTAAGAACATAAAATTAGAACCCCAATCTTATGTCTAGCTGATTTTAAATATTTTTGCTTTAAATAATTATTAAACTTTTTTTCCCTACTGTATTAACTCTTTTTCATCTAGTTTCAAAAAATAGGGTCCAGGTGTTTCTAAATTATTATCATGTACCTTTTATAGTTTCAATCCTGAAAAGAACACAAGGTAACTCTTAACTATAGATTCAATTGTTTGACTCTTTTTCTGGCTTTCTAGAACTTTGTCAATAAATAATACATATAACTTATAAATGACTATTCTTAAATAATGCGTTACTACAACTTCTGGATATGACACTGTATTTTATTTGGTATTAGTAACTATTATAATTTTTTTTAATTTGTCATTTACATTCATAGTGAGCTTTTTTTAAAAAGTTAGTCAAGTCAGAAGGTTAATAAAAGAACTTGTAAAAGACTACAGACAAGAGCTTTTAAATGATATACCATTTCTATTTCTCGCATGTGTCTGCCATACTTCCTACTCTTCTCTTTCATGGTATTTCTTTTCTTCATTCTCTTAGGCAATAAATGAATTCTAATGTAAAATGTCAGGAGGACTTCATAGCTTTGAAACTGTTTCATTTTGTTTTGAATTCTGACATACTGAAACTTCCGGGTCCCTCATTCTTAAGCTTCAGAAACTTGTTTTTTAGCACATTTTGTGTTATCTTCCTCAAACCCCATTTTGCATCACCCTTCCCAAACCTGTCACAAATGCTGTCAGTTAGTCACTTACTTGGAGATAATAGGTGTTCTTCATGTACACAGAGGTCAGAGCCTGAAAATCATACTGGTCCTGTTTTCTGAGACATTGTTAATCATTATAAAATTACTTTCAATACAGCTGCAGAAGTATAGCATTTATTAAACATTATTTAACTTTACACAACCATTGCATTAAGGCATTGAAAGGAGCAGAACATCAACTTTCTTCTTCTATTTTATCTATTATTAATCATCTGATCTCCCAAACCCCAATAAAAATATTTGAAACACCTGGTTGCTCTCCTTTTTACTGTCTTATCATGTCATACAGAAAACTCATTTGGGGTCACTCTGTGCATAAATGAATTTTCTGCATTCTCACTGGCAGGACAAAAAGGCTGGGCATCTTGTATATCTATTCTTTTCCCTTTAGACTATTTGACAGTTCTTGTAACACTGATACTTAGGATACGAGCAATAATTGGTAACTCACAAACGAGTAACTTATGGCTATAGTACTCACTTAATCAAACATTTATGTAGTTATTTGATAATCAATTTATTGTGCTAATGATGATTAGTCTTGGTATTCACAGTTATTCTATCTTATAGATGATATTGGTAAAGGTTGTCGCCAATGTTTTCTTACTATAACTCGTTATCACTTAAGTTTAAAATAAAAATTACCAGTATTGATAACACTAGAGATGCTTATTGGTGATTTATTTATATTTTCAATAAATCATATAGTACTTCTAATATCCCTAACTCAGTTATCAACTTTCTGTTTGATAAACGGATGACTATTTATTCATCAGTGTGGACCAGTAAGTCCATGGTGCCTCTTTTCTAAGGCTAGACTTTCAAAGACAGGAGAATATTAAAATTCTTTATACTATATAATTTGAAAAAAAAATCTATAGATTCTACATTTGTCTGATTTATAGGAAAAAATATTTACACGAATATATCTATATAAATACAGATTCTGCATTCTAGCCATTTGAAGGCATGGTAAAAATAGTGCTGTGTGGGGCCAGAAGGTTGGTGATCTAATAAGAGAAGAAGGGGGTCTCTTTTTCTCTCTCTCTTTCTATATGAGCACAGAGGAAAGGCCATGTGAGAACACATTAAGAAAGTGACTGTCAAACACACTGGGCATGTGTACATGCATGCCTACTACCCCAAGAGAACAGAGGAAAAGGAATTACAGCACAACTATCCCCCCTTGGGAGTGCTTTCTCACTTTCCCTCTCACTGTCTATCTCCGTCTCTCTCTGGTGAGTGCACAACCCTATGTCAAACTCTTAAAACATAGATAAATAAATAAACGGATAAATAAAAGTGCTGAGTAATTGCCATTTTGCCAAGAAAAAATTGCAGAGCCCATAGAAAAGTATAAACTCAATATTGTAGTAGGTAGAAATCAAATGAATTTTTTAGAAGAAGTACTTGTGTTTTAGGAAGTATGCCTTTAAGCCAAAATAATATTAAAAGTAATATTTGAGTGCCTGTGAGAGATGTCGAAAATGAAGTAGTATTAACAGTGCAGAATTATGTATAAGATCATTATGTATAAATTAGACAACTTCGCTGTAAATTCCTGTTGAGCCCCGTGACAATAGTTTTTCCTTAGTGAAGTCACTCAACTATTCTCTACTACAGTTTTATATTCTATAAAATGAGACCAGCACTAGAATTAGTGAGAAGAGAACTTGGAGACTGATGGGAGGTATGCTGCTGTTGGAAGATAGGGATACGTCAAGAATAATTATCATTTTTATGGCAAGAGCTACTAAGTACATGGTGGTACAATTTACTAAAATGGGAAAATTGGAAGAAGTGAAGAAAGAGCAGAAGGTTAAGGGGAGAGCATCGTGTACTTTGTAATTGGGCATAAATACATTTGAGTTGTCTAGGAAATGCCAAGATATTTTAAAAAGTTTATGAAAAAATGGAATGAAAGGATGTTTATTTTTGGTTCAAAAACTTAAGCTTATGCATACTTTTGTCATAATATTCACTTTCTCTGTGCCATGTGATGACTCCTTTATCCAGGTTGGGAATGGTCTATAAAGAGGTTATAATGCTAAATGCGCATATGAAATTGGAAGAAAGTACACCAGGAGGAAAAAAACAACGCTGAGAACTAAACCTAGAAGAGCCAGAATTTTAATGTTGAGAGGACAAAGAAGAAACAGTAAAAGAGACTGAGAATAATAAGGCAGACATGAGGGGGAAAATTCAGAAGAGTTGTGACTTACAGAAGAAAGAACATAGGTTTCACAAGAAAGCAAATGTTTAAGAGTGAAACCCACCAGGAATATTTTGTCTATTGTCTGAATCAATTCAGACATGTCTTGAAATAGCTTAGCAGAATCACATTAGTTATAGTCAAAATAGAGTAGTTACATGTTCTCTGCAATCAGAGCAGTAGCATGAATGAATTTTAAAATCCTATTGCGACTATCTGTGGGAAAATTACTTAAATGGTAGATATGCTACTATTTAACCAACTTTGGTAACCAAATTGATCTACTCATTTTCAAAAACCAGGAGGTATAACAGTTACCATTTATTGAACAGCTGCCACTGGCTGTGCTTCTTGTTAATATTTAAATAGATATAAATATTATTACAATCATTTACAGTTGAGTGAACCGAGGCTCAGGAAATTTTAGAAACTCGATACAAGGTGTTATAGCTGATTCATGGTAAGCTAAAATCAAACTAGATCTAGAATTCTTTGTCCAATAATTCAAACTGTAATTTTGAATTGCATTATAATGAGATAACAGGTTGGTTTTTAAGAAAAAAAAATATGTGTGTGAGTATACATACATATATATTTGTATAAATTTTCCTTCTTTCTTCCATTGATGTAAGAGACCCATAAAGGGAGAGTCAGAGAGATCGATACTCCCAACAGGATCTTCATGTCATGATCCACCCTCAGTTTCAGCCAATCTTAGACCATGAACGTGTCCATGCCCAGGAGGTCTCTAAATATAAACTTGGAACCTTGTCTTGTGTGGTCAGTCTCTCAGAATATTGCCTACTGTGCCGCCGTCTGGTTCCCTCAATATTTTCCTAAGGATAACCAAAAAAAAAAAAAAGTGCAGAACAAAAGTAAAAGAAAAATCTTTTAATCTTTGAACACATCTTGGGAAACAGAAAACATTTCCTTCAATCCCAAGAAGAAATTTCTAAATTCTCTAGAAATATTTTCATGTTTGTCAGCTATCATCCTCTGTGTATATTTTTAATTCATTGGTTTATGGATTTTTAGCATATTTTTGCTATAGCAAGATGCCAAGCAAGGTATTAAACTGAAACCGGAGTGTGAATTCACGCATGCTGGTTGGTGATAGCAAAGCACTGACGAACACACCAGGTTCCTTGCCACTGCATATTTCAGTATGTCTAAGTTGAGTGTTGAGTATAAAAATTGTGTTTTCTTATGAATTTACCAAATATAAGAATCAATCCTACACATGTAGAATATGACTACATCTTTTTAAACCAATTTAATCCCAACAGTAAAAATGCTCCTAAGACTTAGAGAGAGAAAAAAAAATCAAAAAGGTATAATTAAGCTAAAAATATTTATTTACTTATTTAATTAAAGACAAACAAAGTGCCATCTATTCTAAACTATAGTTTGGAAATATGTACAAACAATTTCAGAAAGTCTTTCAGGTCATAAAATATAAAAACACATAACGTTTAAATCAAAATTAGAAAGGAAACTACTCAGTTACCATGAGCATGTAGCAGGGATCAGAGCATGTAGTGATGCACAAGAAGAAGATCTGCTGTAACCATAAACAGTAAATAGGGTAATGAATTCTGGACATTGATTCTTCTTTTCTCTTCTGTGCTCAGCTTAAAGCCCCATGACTTCCACATGGCTCACTAGACACCCAGAAACATGATGCTCCTGGAAGTTAATTCTCGCCTGCAGGCAAGAACTTTGCTGGTTGAAGCAAGAACATAACAGGCACAGAGGGACTCTCATCATCAGGCGTGGCAACGGGAGCAATTGAATCAAGTTCTCAGAATACTTGTTCACTGAGCCTGAATTTTCAGCTTGGGAATGTCTTCTGTGTTAGGATATTTTCTCCAGTCACTTCTACACTATCTCAGACATAGAAAGTCATCAGTTCCAGTAAGTGGAGTTAATATATTCCTTCAAAAAGTTCCTCGAAGTTATTATCACTCTGCATGAAGTTCAGGCTTTGAGAAGAGACCAAAGAAATAAGTCTGCATTGATTTTCTTTATCTATCTGTCTATTATCTATCTATCATCTATATATCTATCTATTATCTATCTATCTATCTATCATCTATCTATCTATCTATCTATCTATCTATCTATCTATCTATCTACCTACCATACATATATAGTGAAAATAGTGAGTGAAGGAGAATATCTGCGAAATATCAGAAATGAACTTCATAAAGAGAGGTAAGATATTTATAAAAGTGTATATAATAGATGGGAGACTGGTGGAAGTACTGATAAAAAAACCCCACATTGCTTGAAAGAAGAATGTTTGACATTAATATATATACATATATATTACACATATATGAGGTCATAGGTTATAATTATATGATTATGAATGCTTGGAAGTATTCTGTATTTTATGCTAGTAGAAATAGAATAAAATAAATTGTATTTAGGAAAGCATTTTTTTTTATTGTGATGAGAGAAAAAAGGGAACAGAGACAAAGAGAGACAGGTATTTTTGACAGGATCTCACCAGTTGTGATCCTCCTGCCTCAGCTTCCAATTTAGCTAGGATGACAGGACTGTACCAGAACAATTGGCTGATTTAGGCTAGTTCGGGAATCAAACTTGGGTCTTCCATATGACTCCACTGTGACTGGACAGAAAAAAAGCATTTTTAAAGTAAATAATTAGTTAGTGCTTTATTATTATCAGGCTCAACATTATCAAAAGTGTGAAGTGCTTACAATGCACTTTCTTTAACCAAAAGAAGTTTCAGCGTAAAAGAATGTAATGCCTTTAGGGTAGGGCTTCCCATCCAGCCCTGAGCAAGTATCCTAATACTTCAGGATCCTATTTCACTCTGTTTATATCTCAACCATTCTTTCCCCATTTTTTGGCTTTATTCTCAGGCAGTTTCTGTACACATGCAGAGTGTTAGGAACTTAGGTCTCCGTGTATAACTACCTTCCAGGTGGAAACTATTTCTTTCTCATTAGTTGCCATGAATTCATGTTAATGGTGTCAACTGGCCTGAATCACACCTTCAACCTTGAAAAGAATCACCGAGGCCAACAGTGTAGGCTATCACCTGGCTGTCTGGCTAAACCTCATTCTTGAAAATGGCAGCAATCTACTCCACCAAATCACAAGAACTGATAAAGGAAAATTGGGTTATGGCAGTGGAAGAAACAGAAGTAGAGGGTAGACAGACAAAATCACAGATGGTCACCCTACGAAGAAATATTTTATTCTTATGGCCAAACGAGAGAACGGAGACAGAACATTGTTTAAATTTTACCAACTAGAACAGAGAGCCCACTGAGACCTAATTGCAAATTCCCATCTTCAACTTTTTAAGACAAATGATCTGTTTCTGCCAAGAGAGAAGAATACAATGGTTTCGAGTAGTCTTTCAGGGTCCAAAAAACAAGTTCCAAAACTGAATAATTCTGTGATGTTGGACAAACTCTTTAACATCTCTGTGCCTCATTTTACTCATTCGTAAATGGTACAGAACTATTTCCTCTCTCGTGGGGTTGCTGGAGAGTAGTTGAAATTGTAAAGTGCTTAGAAGGAACATAATACATAGATTATCCAAGTATTTGTCATTGAGTGTTTTTGTTGAGTGTTTACATCAGAGTAAAATCCAGTATTTATCAAGTTTTTCTTACTCGTACTTTTGGGCATCACTTTCTGGAGGATATTTGTGGTAGACAGTCTCAAAGATGACCCCCAATAATCCCTACTTGCTGATATCCATGCCTTTGTGTAATTTTCTCCTCTTAGATGTAGGCTGGGATAATTATCTTGCTTTTAATGAACAGAATATGATAGAACTGATGGCATAGATGACACTTCTGAGAGCTGGTTATAAAAATATTATAGCTTCTGTATGGGCATACTTTCTATCTCTCTCTCTCTCTTTTTGATCACTTAATCTGGGAGTATCTTACTACTGTGCTGTGAGGCAGCCCTGTGATGATGAACTGAGGCTCACTAGCAACCACACAGTAATATCAGAAGCAAATTCTTCTACCTCCAAATGAACCTTCAAATGAGCCCACAGCCTCTCTGGCAGCTGAACTGCAACCTCATGAGAAATCTTGAGCCAGGGAACTCAGCTAAGTCACATCCTAATTCCTGTCCCACAGACACTGTGCTATAATAAATACTTGTTCTTTCGAACTTCTACGTTTTGGGGTAATTAGCTATACAGCAATAGAAAACTAGTAGATAATTTCTAGACCACAAACAGTAGGATACTGCAGCTTTTGTGAGTTGTGTGAGTTACCAGGAAATGTGGCAACTTTTTACCTGAATTGATCCCCAGCATCCTTACTATTACCGAAGTGAGATGAGCCCACTCTATGAAAAGAGTGGGGAGAAATTTCACCTAATTTGCATGAGTTTTTAAACAAATACATTTAGCTCTATTCTGACCACAACCCTTTACTATTCCACAATATATTGGGTTGTCAGGAAAGTCATGATGTATTTTTGCATAGAAAACCATAGGAAAAGTGTCACGACTTTCCAAATGATATATATATATATATATGTGTGTGTGTGTATATATATATATATAT
>NW_006159745.1:838662-864558 GCF_000334495.1 Tupaia belangeri chinensis
TATATATCACACCAAAGAGAGGAGAGGAGAGAATACATGAAGAATTGTTTGGAGTATTTTTTCATAAGCTTTTAGTAATAAAAGACATAAACATATAATGATTAACCTGTATCTATTAATCTATTTATTATCTTTCTTTCTCTCTTTCTCTTTATCCAGGTAAATTGCTAAGTCATAGTTCCCCTGAGTGTGTAAAGGTGGTGTACTATAACTGAATACTTCAGCATTTTCCAAAGATACAACATTTAATTTTCTCAATAACCTAATTTTTGTCATACATTCTTCCTGCTCAACAGAGAGGGAATTATTTTTAGACCAACCTGGTAAATTCAGTCCAAACCAATAACTTTAATTCTATCCTCAATAATAAAATATCAGATTCTCTCAGGAAATCGTCAATCAAATTCCAGTATTACTTTCAGTCATTGTTCACAATTGTTAAGTTTTCTTTTTGTGATTCCTGCCCTGGTTGCCCATGCTTGTTCTTTGTCCAGGCAAGAAAGAAAAGGGCACTTGCTTTTGTGGTTGAGAGGATGTGAAATTGGATGGTTCATTCATAATCATTTCTCTGCAGACTCTGACAGCTGGTGTTTCCATATCACTCTGTGTTGCCTCTGGTGCTCATAGCAAGTAGTGTAAACTCTAACTTGTAGAACATGATTGCTCTCGAGCGCTCAGCTGAGCAGCTTACCCAGCCCTCTGGCACAAGATGGTGCATGTGAGAGAACCACAGATTCTCTTTGCCTCTGAGCAATCTTTTTGGGTAAACAGCAAGCCCCAGCTGCTGTCCATGATCATCTTTGAGCTTATTGGAAATCTCAGAGTCAGCACCACCCATATGTATAGGCAACTTCCATCCATATTGGAGTCTCTCTCCCTGTCTCTCTCTGTTTCCATCTCTACTTTACGGGTGTCAGATGCCATATTGCATGGCAATCTTGTAGAGAGATCCCTGTGACAAAAAATTAAATGTGACCTCAAGCCAACGGTCATCAAAGACTGCAGGACCTACAGGGATTTTCCTCACTCCAACAACCCAAGATGCCTACATGAGTAAGCTTGGAAGGGAACCAAATCCTACCTGAATGTTCAGAAAAAACACAGCCCCTCGTTGACAGATTGACTGCAACCTCATGAGAGGCATTGAGCCAGAGGGAACTAACCAGGCCATGTCTATGTATTTGATATGCAGAAACTAAGATAAATGCTTGTCTTATGAACTGCCCAGTGTTGGAGTAATTTGTTACATAGAAATATATAAATAATATACCAAGCCTTTGTTCTGTATTAGTTCTCCCAATTTCTGGCATCACTGGAAGTCCCTGCAGGTCATCTACATATCAAATATCAGATTATAAATTGAGAGCAATCCCTTTTTTAAGAAACTGTTACCAAACTACAGAAAGATTCATTTGGTGTGATAAGCATTTATAGAAAACATTAAGCACCCTTCTAACATTCCTGTGCACAAATAAGGTACAAAAGACAGTATTTTAGACTACACCTCTACAGAGACTCTCCTATCTCTTCCCCAATAATGACCACGTTCTCTCTTTTATATTTTCTATTGGTAGTGGCTATAAAAACAGTTTCTGTCTACTTGAAGTTTGTTAGAACTGGGAAAGCTAGGGAAGCTTCATTTACATTAAGCTGTTTGAAATGATGTATCATCATTTTCAAATGTGAGCTCTGTCTGTCCTCAGTAATCCCTACAACTCCCACACAGCCATCCTGAAGAAACAGACAGCTGGTGCCCCAGGAAATCAGGAAAAGAAACTCCTTGATGATAATTTACATTATAGTGTAGCAAAATTCTCTGAGGAAGAGATCAAGGGAAACTGGTCTTGTGGATGAGGTGGAATTTGTGCTGAATCTTAAGGGATCAGAGGATCTGTACAAATAGCTTGGAGGTTTAGGTCATTGTAGAAAGGAAAAAAAAAAAAAAACTTGTGTAAAACTGTCCATATAATGAAGGACATCTGAGTTGTTATTATTTTGAGACTGTTATAAATAAAGCTACTATAAGCAGTGCATACATTTTTATTTCTATGAGAAAAAAATAACCAGAAATGCAATTGCTGGGTTTTATAGTATACGTATGTATGTACACACACACACACACACACATAAATGCTACATTAATTTACACAGTAGCTTTACTAGTTTACTTTCCCTTCAAAATGTATGAGTAATCCAGTTTCTCTACACCATCTCCAGTATTTGTTATTGTGGTTATTTTTTTCATTTTGGCTATTCTGATAGGTATATAGAGATAATTCATATAATGGTGATTTCTTTCTTTCAAATGCATATGTGTTGTATATCTTTTCTTGTGCTTATTTGCTACTTGTTTATGTTTTTGTCAATTTTCTAATTAGATCATTTTTAAAAATGTGTGGTTACAGTTTTTTATATGTCCTATGTACATGTGGTTTTCCAGTTTTTGCTTCCAATCTACATCATATATTTTCATTCTCTTAATAAGGTCTTTCATAGATTGGAAGTATTAAAATTTTGACTAGGTATAGTTTATTAAATTTCCCTTTTATGGACCATACTTTTAATATCAAGTATAAAAATGATCCGCCTAGTGCAGTATACTGATAATTTTCTCCATTTTTTTCCCCTAAAATTTCCAGGGTTTTACAATTTTCATAGAAATTTATGATCCATTTTGAGTAAATTTTTGTATGACTTTAGATATTTTGTTCAGCTTTATTTTTTTCTACTTATAGATGTCTAATTACTCCAATATTATTTGTTAAAAAGGCTCTCTTTTGGGACCTGCAGTTAGCGTAATGGCTATGTCGCTGGACTCCCATGTAGTCGACCGCAGTTCAAGTCCTGGACCCGGGAGCTTAAAACTCATGCTGGGCACGTGTGTGTGTGCATGCCCAAGATCCTGAGAGGAGAATGGAGGAGAAGGGATTGCAGTATGGTCAGATTTCTCACTTTCTGTCTCTCTGTCTCTCTGTCTGTCTGGCGAGCATACATGCCCTATAGTAAAACAACAACAACAACAACGACAAAAAAAACCCAAAAAACAAAAAAACCTCTCAACACAAAACAAATCAAAACAAAAAGGCTCTCTTTTTCCCAGTGAATTTTACATCTTTGTCACAAATCAGTTAGAAATAGGTGTGTAGAGTTGAGCTCTGTGTTCTAAATTTTGTTCCATCGACTGTGTGTCTGTTCTGCCAATAACACATTGCCTTGATAACTGTAGCTTCATAGTAGTGATTTTGAAATGAAATTGATTAATTTCTTTAGTCTTTTCTTCCAAAATAAAAACCAGTTGTTCTCTTATCTTTGTCTATTCTTTCCTGAGAGATTTTTGCTTTAGAGTGCATGCACTCACCAGAGAGACAGAAAGAGAGACACAAAAAGCAAGAAATCACCTCCCTGCCCCCCCACCTGGAGGGATGGCCACACCACAATCGTTTCTCCTCCTGGTATTTTGAGTAGGCATATACATGTGCCTGGCATGTTTCAAGTTGCCGGTCCAGGACTCAAACCGTGGTCAGACGTGGGAGTTTGGTGGTGTAACTATTACATCATCTGTTGGTCCCAACTTTGTCTTTTTAAGTAACTCATGTCTGGAAAATATCTTGCTAGGGTTTTGATAGGATTACATTAATGTGTGTCTGAGTTTGGGAAGAACTGATATCTTTCCTATGTTGAATCTTCTAAACAATAAATATGTTATGTTTCTCAACTTATTTGAATCATCTTTAGCATCTTTTATCATAATTTCTTTTTCATTTTCAAAAATTTTAATGAGACAGACAGAGACAGAGAGAGAGAGAGATCCCTCAACACTCTTCCTTCGGCTGGACCAGATAATGGGCAAGCTTGTGTGCTCAAGAAAGACTCAGGGTGTGAATCCAAGACCTTTCCCGTGTGGATCCAATTGTATTACCACTGCAAAACCACCTGGTCCTTGTCACTGTTTTGTAGTTTCAGCCAATAAATCCTATACTTGTTTGTTTTAGATTCACAGAGATGAATTCCTTTCTTTCCTTGTTCCTGTTCCCAGTGATTTTTAAATGGCATGGCATTATTTTTGCTTGGGTGTCCATATGTTTATTACAAATAAATAGAAATGCCTTTCTTATTTTAGTATGCTGGCTAAAATTTCCAATACTATGTTGAATAAGAGTGCTAAGTATAGATACTCTTTGTTTCCGATCTTAAAAGAAAGCATTTGACTTTTCACCTTTGTTTTTTTTTTCTTTTTTTTTTTTTTCTTTCTTATGAGGGGGGAGAGGTTTTTGCTATAGGGGATGTGTGCTCATCAGAAAGACAGAGAGAGACAGAGAGAAAGTGAGAAATCACCCCCCAGTGAGGATGGTCACGCCGCAATCCCTTCTCCTCCATTCTCCTCTCAGGATCTTAGGCACTCACACACACGCGCCTGTCGTGAGTTTAAGCCTCCGGGTCCGGGACTCAAACTGTTGTCAACTACATGGGAGTCCAGCAACATAGCCATTACGCTAACTGCTGGTCCCAACTTTGCCCCTTTCAATAAATTGTCTGTATATATTTCAAAGATACTTTTAATAAAGTTGAGGACATTCCTCTTTATTCCTGTATTTCTGAGAGATGTTAACATAAATTGGTATTAGACTTTGTCAAATAATCTTGTCAGCTAATGTTGATTGATAAAATAATATGTGCTATTCCTTTCTGAGCCTGTTATCTGCCATCTTTTTATGGCAGGAGAAAATTTTGTAATCATTCCAAGCTCCTATGACCAGATTGATCTTTTTAAGAGATTATTTGATACCATGAGAGATAGGAATAGCAGAAAGCGAGAGTTGAGGTTGAAAGACCAGTTTCGCTTCAAGAAGAGAGAGAAAGGACCAGAGTAATGGCTATATCGCTGAACTCCCATGTAGTGGAATGTGGTTCGAGTCTCAGACCCAGTGGCTTAAACTCACGCAAGGCACATGTACGTGTGTGCCCAAGATCCAGAGAGGAGAATGCAGGAGAAGGGATGGTGGCATGGGCATTCTTCTGGTGAGCACATGTACCCTATATAATAAAAAAGAAAAAAAAGAAAAGAAAAGAAAAGAAAAGAAAAGAAAAGAAAAGAAAGAAGAGACAGAATAGAAATTAAAAAAATATATCTATAGGGGTTGGCTGGTTCCATGGCCTAGTGGTTAAGGGAGTTGAATTGTACATGGCTGACAATAGTTTGAATACTGGCTCTAGCAACTTGAAATAAATAAAGTTAAATAAAAAATAATTCTATAAAGCAAAAACAAGTGACTTGCCAAAGATTTATGATTTTTCCAAGTGGTGAAACCATGATGTACACTGAGGTATTTAAGTACCAGGCTTGTCCTCTAAACCACTCAAATGTTTTAGGAAAAGAGTGACTTCAGGGAAGGAAACATCCTGCTTTATATGTGAAACAATGTGATTTCAGAAAATTGGCAACTGAGATGAAAATAAGACCCCATTTACTAGTTGTCAGGCTAGTTTCTGTTGGAGTTCTAGTTATTTATTATCACTAGACTGTTTGTATTATGTATTGGGCACTCTTACACATTTTTACTTCATATTGACATTTATGATGGAAAGCTTTATAAAGATTGATCTAAGGGATGAAAATGAAAGCACTGTATGCCACTTTTTTTGTCTACTAAAAAGAAATCAAGTATCTTGCAAAAAATATACTTACTCAATGAGGCAATATAGCATACTAAGGGCAACAAAATCAAGTACCTTGCCAAGAGTTTATTCAAGAACTACAGATTGGATAGTCTCAAATCCTTGATTAAGTGTCCTTTCTGAATTCCCTGAAGTATAACCCATTTTACTGATATGTAAAAATATCATTGGCACATAAATGACTGCCACACTAAAGCTACTCACATGCCAAGAGAATGGATACAACAGTAGTCCAGTGATACTGATTTCCCAAATTTTGGTTATTAAGCTAAACTCACAAAGCCAGGAACAAAACTCTTGAGAGAAACATTTATATAATACGTGAGGGGTTAGTAGACTGAGAGGAAAAGGTAAGAAAGGAGGATGGTTAATACACTTCCTGTTTTAAGGCAAGAATAGGGCTCTATGTCATTGCACTTCTGTTTGTTTGTTGATTTTTCATTCATTCATTTTTGCTTGCATTCATGTATGCCTTCTATTAAGAATTCAGATAAATAGATCCAGAGGAGAAACAGGTATTTCTACTTAAAAAAGATAAGACCCCTTTCTAGAAGTGCTGGAACCCACTAAATTTACCAAATTCAGAAAGGATTTTTCTCATCTTGATTTGGTTTGAAAAACAGGAAGACAAAGAAATAAAATAGTTGGAAGTTTATTTATTTTTACGTTATTTGTATTTATTGTGCTCTATATTTATAAATTTCTTAAATAAAAAGATATCATTCTAATATAAAATTCAATTGAAAAACAAATGATAAGACAGCATTAAGTTTAGAAAATTTAGTATGAAATACAAACCCTATTTTTACTAACTTACAATTTTCTTATTTTCTGCCGCTTAATTTTCTCACTTACAAAATGAGGGCATTGATAACTTTGCTGCTTCAGAAAAACTAAGGATCAAATTTTAAAAGGCACTTTGTAAACTCTAAACGATTATGAACATGTTTTGTAATTATAATGTATGTTGTCTATTACTTTCTGAGTTAAATCTTGGTAGCACTTGCAATTACTAAATCAGTATTCATGTCGATTATATCATTCAGAAAACTCCAGAGATCTCTTAATGAGATTATATAAAAGCAAATATTTTATCCATATTGAAATGCATCACCTTTGAAAGTTAATGGATCAATTGCTTAATAGGAACAATAACTATAATGGTTCACAAAAGAAATATCTCTTTCAACTGACATTCTAAAGGGAATTAGGTGGGAGGGAAGCAATTATTCAAAGTGGCTAACAATGCTCAGAATTTCAAAAAGTACCCTGGAATCTTAAATAAGTTTGAGTAGACAAAAGTCTAAAGTTGCATACATCAAGTTTGAAAGAAATGGTTTCTTTATTTTTAAGCATTTTTAAGAATCTAAATTTTAAAATTTAAATTAACAATTAAAAAATAAAATCCTAAATAAATTTCTATTTATTTTAGTTTATTTGGCCTAGAATTGGCATTTAGCATCTTTGATTTTAAGTAATTTTTAGCCATGTTCTTTTTCACTGAGAGTGAAGGCCTTTTATGGAAGTAAAATCTACATGATTTAAGTTGTTATTTTATTATTATTTATTTAAATTTCCATCAAGGAGAGCAATTTTTCAAGTAACACAATCCCAAGACTTTTCCAAGGAGCACAATTCCACTGAGAGGCTTTTCCAATAAACACAATGTTTTTGATGATTCTTGAAAAAAATTTTTTTTCAGTTCCAGTACAACTGGGAAACACTGATTATCATGCATACATATATTGGAGATTCACCAATGCATAGTAGTATAGTAAAGGCTTTGTATTTTCTTTTTGTAGAAAAACACTAAACCGGGGCCAGCAGTTAGCTTAATGGCTATGTTGCTGGACTCCCATGTAGTTGACTGTGGTTTGAGTCCTGGACCCAGCGACTAAAACTCATGCCAGGCACGCGTGTGTGTGTGCCCAAGATCCCGAGAAGAGAATGGAGGAGAAGGGATTGCGTCATGGCATGGCCATTCCCCCAGGGGGTGATTTCTTGCTTTCTGTCTCTCTCTGTCTTTGTGGCAAGTGCATGCACCCTATAGCAAGAAAAGTATCCAAAAAAATAAAGAAAAACACTAAACCAGTGTTTTCATATTTCTTTGGCTTTGGACAGGAAATAGTTTCTGCTGGTTAGGCACACCGCCTCTGCAGCCAGCCTACCTAAGCTTGATCCCAATTCCGTCCCTTAACTTGTGTGTGCTCCAGTGTCTTCACTTCTAAAATGTGAGTGTAATAATACAAAAGTCACTGGTTTTGTGTAATGATGACCTGATGTGATTTTTGTAAAGTGCTTAGAACATTGTCTGACATATGAGTGAATAGGTGTTTATTTTAAAAATAATATAAATTGTCTTTTCCTATCCTGTCTTTTTCAGAACCCCACTACTTGAGGAACTACCCACACTGAAGTTAAACCATTGGCCTCAAGAAATAATAGTAAAAATTCAAACCGAGGCATTTTGGTCTTAGTCTTTATATTTAATCATTGCTTTAAATATATCTTAGAGAGAAAAACAGCGGATCATGGTTTTATGTAAACTCTTTTCTATAAATATCTGCTACAAGTAAACTTTTATTTTCAAAGCTTATACAAGATTCTTTTTTGATTCTACACTCAAAGCACCAAAGACCAGAAGAATTTTTTTGTTCTTTCAAAACTGGTCCAATTTCTCAACAACATTTGCTGCCTTTGTCACCTAAATAAAAGGTGAGACTCAAAATCAAAAACGAAATTAAATACAAAAATTTCAATCAAAGGATCAACAGATGGAGTAATGGCTACGTCACTGGACTCCCATGTAGTCGACCGTGGTTTGAGTCCTGGACCCGGTGGCTTAAACTCATGCTGGGTGTGTGTGCATGTGTGCCCAAGATCCCAAGAGGAGAGTAGAGGAGACGGGATTGTGGCAGGACAATCCCCCCAGGGGGATGAATCCTCACTTTCTGTCTCTCTGTCTCTGTCTTTCTGGCAAGTGCACATGCCTTATAGCAAAAAAACTCTCAAAAAAAATCAATCAAAATGTATCCAAATACTAAAGAAAATAAGAATTAATATAAAGGATTATAGTATGTTGGTGGGAGACCAGGTAGTATAGGGAGAAGAGAGTACATTGAAATAATTTTATATTTTAGTTAGTAGGCAAGGAAGAAAAAATGAAAGTCAATTCTTGTGTTTCTTTCCATATTGTTTGGGTGGTTATAAGATGATCAGAGAACTGTATTTACCATATGAAGTCACTGGGGCTCTTTGTAGTTAAATTTCTGTTAGAGCAGCTCCCAGAAGTGATATGTGCTGCTAGAGCATCATGCTTCAGATGCTGGGACCACCTGGGAGGTCCAGGTTCAATGAAAAGGCCAGGCCTGATGACATTTTCAGGCACTATAATCCCAGAGACTCACAGACACTAAGGTGGGAGGCTCTGTTCCAGCAGGTGGATTATGAGTTTGAGACTGGGCAATTTAGCAAGGCTTTGTTTGAAAAGAAGGGGAAAAAAAAGAGGAAAGACAAGAAAGGAAAAGAAAAGAAGGAAGAGAAAAGAAGAGAGAAGAAAAGAAAAAAAAAAAAGAGAAGATATAAGAAAAAATTACTAGGTATGGTGAAAAGCACCCATAGCTCTTGCTAGGAGGTTAAGGTAGGAAGCTCATGACAAGGTATGACCCTGTTTCAGGGAAAAAAAAAAGTATGATATTTACAATTTTATGCCTTCTTGTTCCGAACATGCTTTTTGAGCTGGAAACTAATAAAGTCTGTAATATTATTAAAAAGAAAAACTCCCTAGTTATTCTTATTGAAAATTATATAAATAGTCTATCATTTAAGCATATTCACCTTTTTTGCATGACAGTTTACATTAAGTGTCTGTTCAGTATTTTACATTGGGTTGCAGTGCTAAACAGAAATAATCTTATCCCCAAATTCTTTTTATTTATTTCTTTCTTCCATGAATAAGAGAAACAGAGAAAGAGGAAAAAAAAAAAAAAAAAACAGAGAAAAGTACTCTTAACAATTTCCTGACTCTTCAGTCCATCTCCAGCCTCAGTTATCCTCCAAGCATGAGCATAAAAGTACTCTTAACAATTTCCTGACTCTTCAGTCCATCCTCCAAGCATGAGCATGCTTATGCCAGAGTAGGGAGGACTCTGGAGGAGAACACAGAGCCTCTCATTGTAGGTCGGCTTCACAGAGTACCGTGTTACTACTGCCCCACTGTTCAACCATAACCAACATTTTGCATAAACTTGCAAGAGATTATACCTAAAGTTTACAGAAAAAAATAACATGTGAAATGTCAGATCTGAAGATATGACAAGAAAGCTAAGGAACTAAGGTTGATCTCAAGAAACCCAACAGAAGCTCTTGGAAAGATTGCCTGGTACCATAGACAGTTCTGCCTGGCAGTTAAGTAAAGAATGTCACTGTCTGACAAGCCCCTAACTTCCAAGTACAGGTACTTAAAGGCATAAGATGTTGAATTACTGATTTGGCTCAGTAGCCTTGGGAAGTTTTTTAAAGAGTCTAATCTGAAGTTCCTTATAAAAGGTTCCTGCAAAACTGACTAAATCGGGACCAGCAGGTGATGTGGTGGTTAAGGGCACTGGGCTCCCACATGGTGCCTTGCTCACTTTCTTTCTCTCTCTCTCTCTCTCTCTTAGTCTCTCTTGCTTTGTCCCTCTCTGGTCAATTTTTTTTTTAAAGTAAATAAACAAATAAAAAATAAAATAATTCTAAAAAATAAATAAGTCAATTAGTATTCTTAGTGGATTTTGTGCAAATAACTGACCAAATTCGGACTGAACTTTTTTTTTTTTTTGCAAATAAGTTAGTTTATGCTTCTCTTTTGTAAAAAGGGGAATAGAGAGATAAAAAAAATGTTCAGAAGAAAACTAAAGTGCACTTGTTACTATATTTTAGCTCTGTCTGTATTATTTTTTGAATTTTTAGTATCTAACTAAATATTGTTTGGACAATCGCTTCCTGAGTCGTAAGCAAGTTTTTCTTAACTTTTTAAAATTTTGATTCATTAAAACTAAAGCTGCTTTTCCTGAAATTTAAATAATAATAATAATAATGATAGCAAAGTGAAGATAGTGCAGGAGAAGGGTGGTCAATGGGAGGGGGAAAATTATGGGAGAAAAAAGCAAAATATTTAATGTACACAAAAATGGAAAATTGCAGATAATAATGTGTATCATAATATCTTTGACTGGACTGATATGCAGTGTATTCAAGGTGGCAAAAATTAATTTTGTATGCTATAAAGATGTACAGTAATTAAATATAAAAAAAGAAGAAAAATAAATGGAAAAAACCCAGAATATTATCATTTGAAAAATTTAAATACAAAAATACATGGTAAACCACTAAGAAGGGTAAATTTCTTGTAGAACTAAACAATAGCGTATCTCACATTTTGCATAAATAAGGGTTAGGAGAACAGGGCCTGAGTTTAGTGCTATGTGTAAATGGATAAATTTAGGCTTGTCTAGACTATGAAAGACTTGCATTGCTCATAAGGGGGTTGTAATGTGGTGAGCTGTCTTACATGGAGTAGCCTGGCTGTCATTCAGAATGTTGATGTGGAGGCCTCACTGGAGACACACAGAGAGACAGAGAGATAAAAAGTGAGAAATCACCCTACCTGCAAGGGGAAATGGTCACACTGCAATCCCTTCTCTATTTTCCTCTTCGGGTTTTGGGCACTCACATGAACCTGGCTTAAGTTTCAAGCCTCTAGGTCTGGGACTCAAACCACAGACAGCCATATGAGAGTCCAGCTCCTTCACCACTAGATCATCTGTTTTGTTTTGTTTTTATCCATTCAGTCAATCTATATCTTTTGATTAGAGAATTTAATCTGTTTACATTTATGAAATTGATATTTAACTAAATACACTGGCATTTTGTTGGTTGGATCTTGATTGTTTCATGTTCCCTCATTTACTTTTTTCTTTTGTTAGTGTTTATTTTTGTTAAATGACAGAAAAAGCATTTGATTCAGGACAACATCCCTTTATGATTAAGACTATCAACAAAATAATTATAGGAAGTACATTTCTTAACACAATAAAAGTATATGACAAACTCACAGCTTAAGTCAAAAGCTTTTTCTCTCAAAACTGAAACAGAACAACGGATGTCCACTTTCTTCCAATACTCAATATAATATTGAAAGTTCTAGCCAATATAGTCAGGTGAGGTAATGAAATAAAATGCATCCAAACTGGAAAGTAAGAAGTTAAATTGCAGATAATATAATTAGAAATATGGAAAAACTTTAAAAATATACCCCACATCTCTTAGGTATAATAAATAAATTCAGAAAGTAGAAGAATTTAAAATTAGCCTACACAAATCTTTAGTGCTTTTGTACACTGACAAAAATCAAACTGAGACAGAAAAATAAATCAATTCCATATATGAGATCCACAACACAATCTAAGAATAAATCTAACCAAAGCAATTTTTACCATTAAATATATGCTAAAAATCTGAATAAAAATATTGATAAAAACACAAAAAAGTGGAAAGACTTATCTTACTCATGGATTGTAGGAATCAACACAGTTAAAATGTCAATTCAACTGAAAGTGATCTACAAATTCAATGCAATTCCTAGCAACATTCTTCACAGACTAGAAGAAAACAATCGTAAAATTTGTCTGGAACAAAATCAGCATGGTACTGGCACAAAAACAGACACATATCAACAGAAAAAGAAAGGAGAATCCAGAAATAAATTCAATAGTATACAGTCCATGGGATTTTGACAACAAGAACAAGACAATTCAGTGAAGAAAGGATAATATTTTCAATAAAACTATTATGAAATGTGTACAATATAATGTAAGCTTCAATCCTGAACTTGCATATGTATATATCCTTGACTTGATTAGAACATACTGTGTGCATGTTTTGACAAACCATACTGTACGCCAAAAAGATGTACATCAAATGTATGTAAATCAGAAATTATGAACAGATTTTTAATTTTATTATTCAAACGTGCAAATAAAAATCTCCACCTCCACTGACTCTAGAGGAAGGAGTTTCATCTACGTTGGCTCCTGATGAGTGAATGTCCATCTGCACCAGCTCCAGAGAAGTGAGTCTTGTCTCCTCTGGCTTCAGGAAATAGTCTGAATATTGGAAATTGTCTGGAAGATCTGTGAGCTACCTCATAATCATAAAGGATGAATATATTTTTCAGTTTTAATCTAGCAACTGACATTTTAGATATCTGCTTGTCTTCTTGAAATTTGTATATGCCAAGTAAATAAAAGGGTACTTCGAAGAGTTCATGGAAGAGGGAATTAAAGAGTAAGTTTATTTTAGTGTAAAAAGCATCTTGAAATGCATACATCACTTTTTCATAACATAAATATTTCATTCACTATTTGAAGATTTCTCATAATGCATAAGATACAGGACAGAAAAAAATAATTATAAAGTAATTGTCTGAATAAATTATTGCATAATTATTGGCCATTCTTTACAAGGTACATTGCTTGGTGATCAACTACTTAAGAAATATATCCAATAAATAAAAATATGCTTTATTATTCAAATAGAAGTTTGATTCTATTTCTTTTATGTTTCAGAAAATTATTCCAGTAAATAAAAATAATATTGCAGATTAGTGTGAATACTAGCTACAGAAAAAGAAAAGCTCAATTTTTGTATTCTAGTTCTTTTCCTAACTTTCTGTGTTAACCTGGGCAAAATTTCAGGGAAGTAACCACGAAGTGTGAACACTAGGATGCCTGGTTTGAGTTGAAAGTACAGCTCTATCCCTGACTACTCTAGGATCTTTCACAAGTTTTTAACCAGTGTCTCAGTTGGTTCATTTGTTAAAGGGACATTATAATACCACTAACCTCATGTAACGATGACTGGCAGAAAATAAGCACAACTTAACTCTGCAATAATTATTAATCACTTTTGTGCTATAATATCGTCAACTGATGGAGTTGAATGAATAATCTTCAGTGCATTTTGTTGCTAATATCTTAGGATTTTGTGAACTGGACCATTAACAGAGAAACTGAAAGGTCTGCTTTTGTGGTGTTAAATTAAACCATTTTGGGCAAAAACAGCATGTGTGCCCAAGATCCCAGGAAGAGAATGAAAGAGAAGGGATTGTGGCATAACTATCCCCCTGGGGGGGCTGTGATTTCTCACTTTCTGTCTCTCTGTCTCTCTGGTGAGTGCACATGTCCTATAGCAAAAACCTCTCCAAAAAAAAGAAAAAAAGAAATTATCTATGTAAAACAGAAATCTGCTGAAATCTTCAAGAAATTTGAGATGAGATGAATCAATATATATTTTTCTTTTTCCTATTTCTATTTATTTTTTGGTAGAACTGCTTCTGTTTTAATAAGTGCTTAACCTGCCCCCATTCTTCAAAAAAGAGCAAGTGCAGATGGTTCAAGTCCCCCACCTGGGGACTTGATAAATATGGTGTGCTTGCATGTGTGCTCAAAATCTCAAGACGAGGGAGAAATGAAGAAGCGATTGCAGCATAACCACTCTCCATGGGGTGCTCTCTCCTCTCTGTCTCTCTCTGGAAGTACACATGCCCTATAGCAAAAACCTCTCCAAAAAAAAGAAAAAAAGAAATTATCTATGTAAAACAGAAATCTGCTGAAATCTTCAAGAAATTTGAGATGAGATGAATCAATATATATTTTTCTTTTTCCTATTTCTATTTATTTTTTGGTAGAACTGCTTCTGTTTTAATAAGTGCTTAACCTGTCCCCATTCTTCAAAAAAGAGCAAGTGCAGAATTATTAGGCTACTCAGAAAATACTGTGGGGCTAGCCCCACAGCCTGGTGGTAAAGAGATCTGGCTTCATTCCACTTGGCCAAATGTGTGGTTTGGGTACTTGCACTAGTAACTTGAGAAACACAACACCAAGTACATATGCATGCTTGCCTGAAATGTTGACAGGATGAGGAAATGGAGAAGGAATTGTGGAATGGCTGTGTCCCATTGGTGTGTGCTCTCTCCCTCTCTCTCTGGTAAGAGAGAGATCAAAAAAAAAAAACTGTCAGGACCAGCAGTTAGTATAATGGCTATGTTGCTGGACTCCCATGTAGTCGACCACAATTTGTGTCCCAGACCCAGTGGCTTAAACTCACATCAGGTGTGTGTGTGTGTGTGTGCATGCCCAAGATCCAGAGAGGAGAAAGGAGGAGACGAGATTGCAGCATGGCCATCTCCCCTGGTGGGTGATTTCTTGCTTTCTGTCTCTCTATCCCTCTGTATTCTTGGTGAGTGCACACACCCAATAGCAAAAATCTCTCCCTCACCCCCAAAAAAGACTGTCTAAATATATAAGAGTATTTAATAAAATTTATGAAAAATGGAATTAAAGCATGATTTTATCTTGGTTCAATAAAAATTGAAATCTATGCATAGTTTTTTCATAATATGATTTTCTATGAATTTTTTGAAGACCTCTCCACCCCCATCATTATAAAGATTTCTTTATACAACATAAAAGTGTAGTTTGGCTCAATTTGATTCAATTATTAAGCCGCTGCTATTTTCATATGTTTCCTCCATAAAGAAAATCCATGTGACTTTCTTGGAACTTATACCTAGTTAGAGGTGGAGCTTGACGAAGCATTCTAGGTGGCACTAAATGCCCTGTATTTTTTAATCAGTGGATCTTATGTTGTGCCTGGAGCAATGAGCAGAATTCAAGGAGTAGAGCTAATGGGGAGGGGAGGCCCCTGCAGACTAAAACTGGAATGATATCATGAAGAAGGACTTGAGAAAAAAATGTATAATATTTGTTTCTAGGCACCACTGATCAGTTAAGCCACAGTAAGGTTCCTTAGCCCTCAGCACTAGTGATATTTGAGGCTGGATAATTCCTTACAGTGGGAGAATCTCTGGGCATTGGAGGAAGTTTGGCAGCATCTCTGGTCTCTTGTCAGTCAGATGCCAGCAAGCATCTTACCTTGCTTAATGTTTTTTAAGGGGGCAAAGTCACCCCTATTTGAGAATGCTTGGGCAAAATATAGAGAGCTCCAATGGATAATGCAATGAATAATCATTTTGTTTCAAGGGAAAGATAAATAACAGTACTGAATCCCATAAAATGATGCTAGGTTCTGGTAAGAAATGAGAAGTGAATGAAAGGTTTCTTTTATAGTGAGATGATATTTGAAATTATTTGTTGCTGGACTCCCATGTAGTCGACCACAATTTGTGTCCCAGACCCAGTGGCTTAAACTCACATCAGGTGTGTGTGTGTGTGTGTGCATGCCCAAGATCCAGAGAGGAGAAAGGAGGAGACGAGATTGCAGCATGGCCATCTCCCCTGGTGGGTGATTTCTTGCTTTCTGTCTCTCTATCCCTCTGTATTCTTGGTGAGTGCACACACCCAATAGCAAAAATCTCTCCCTCACCCCCAAAAAAGACTGTCTAAATATATAAGAGTATTTAATAAAATTTATGAAAAATGGAATTAAAGCATGATTTTATCTTGGTTCAATAAAAATTGAAATCTATGCATAGTTTTTTCATAATATGATTTTCTATGAATTTTTTGAAGACCTCTCCACCCCCATCATTATAAAGATTTCTTTATACAACATAAAAGTGTAGTTTGGCTCAATTTGATTCAATTATTAAGCCGCTGCTATTTTCATATGTTTCCTCCATAAAGAAAATCCATGTGACTTTCTTGGAACTTATACCTAGTTAGAGGTGGAGCTTGACGAAGCATTCTAGGTGGCACTAAATGCCCTGTATTTTTTAATCAGTGGATCTTATGTTGTGCCTGGAGCAATGAGCAGAATTCAAGGAGTAGAGCTAATGGGGAGGGGAGGCCCCTGCAGACTAAAACTGGAATGATATCATGAAGAAGGACTTGAGAAAAAAATGTATAATATTTGTTTCTAGGCACCACTGATCAGTTAAGCCACAGTAAGGTTCCTTAGCCCTCAGCACTAGTGATATTTGAGGCTGGATAATTCCTTACAGTGGGAGAATCTCTGGGCATTGGAGGAAGTTTGGCAGCATCTCTGGTCTCTTGTCAGTCAGATGCCAGCAAGCATCTTACCTTGCTTAATGTTTTTTAAGGGGGCAAAGTCACCCCTATTTGAGAATGCTTGGGCAAAATATAGAGAGCTCCAATGGATAATGCAATGAATAATCATTTTGTTTCAAGGGAAAGATAAATAACAGTACTGAATCCCATAAAATGATGCTAGGTTCTGGTAAGAAATGAGAAGTGAATGAAAGGTTTCTTTTATAGTGAGATGATATTTGAAATTATTTGTTCAATCATGGTACATATTCATGAAAGGTAGAAGAGACCATGACGATTTTATTATCTCTGTTACTAATCATTGACGAGGTGAAATTGACCATTTACTGCCATGAGAAAACTTCACTAAAATGTTAAGATTAATGAAAGGAACTCATCAATGTTTTATAATAATTCAGAAAAACATTGAAAGTTTGATTTCTTTTTGGCACAAGAAGGACTAGCTATGCTCCATGGTATTGATGCACTCATCTGTCTTCTTTCTTTGCGGACCTCAAACATCTGGTCTGCCCCTGGGCACTGGGAGCTGGAAGTGAGGCAGCTAGGAGTGCATCCACTGCTTACAACCAGCAGTTCTCTACAGATCAGCAAAGAGAAAGTGAGGGAGCACATAGGCACTCATTTTGGGAAGAGATGAGAGGTCAACATATGTTGTTGAACCTTTCGGTGAGGTCTTCAGCTGTTCTCAAGTAATCAGAAAAACACTTTACTTATAACCTTTAGCCTATCAAATTGAGGGAAAAAAAAATCACAGTCATGAAGCCTTTGTTGTAAATACAGAAAGTAGATAAAGGTTATTATATGGCAATAGCATGTTTGGTTTTTTTTTTTTTTCAAAATAAGATGAAGAGAACTTAAGCTATGTATAAGAATTATATGAAGAAAAGATTAATTTCTAGTTTTATAAAAAAAAATCTATTGCAATGTTGTTCATTTCCAGTTGTAGAAAAATTTAATGCAGGATCTAAAAAGTACATTTATGCCACTAGACAGAGAACATGATTCTAAATAGTAAGCTAAAGCAAGAGAAATACCTTTCAAATAAAATCGTGCACTTAGACACACATGAGCACGCACACATACACATATCCCAATTAGACAAATGAAGGATTGCTATATTCCTGGCAGGAACCCCCATGTACATGGTTTTGAATAATGTTCATTGCTTCTATTCAGGTCACTATCTATAATTCAGACTTATTCAAAAACACTTCACTTTGTCAGTTTTCAGTTTGCTATTTTTAGTGATGAAGAGTTGCCATTAGGGAGAAAGAAACATGGTTCTTCCTCTTTTGTTAAAAGATACCTATTCTCCAGCAGAGAATGCATTTTTCATTTGTCTAGCGTTTACTCACACTTTGACATGGAAAGCTTAATGTCTGTTATGGCAAATTATTCCATTTTTACCTTTTTTGTTGTTTAGGTGACTAGATGCTGTAATGTTATCATTATTTTAAATGCAAGTATGTCTTGAAATTCTTAGCTATTTTAGGCAGATCATTCAAATCTTTTGAAAGACATTAGTATACCATTTCCAGGGAAGCTAAGTTTATTGAATCTTTCAAGTACTCCCTGCTTAGCTAGGCTGTCATCACACCATCAGTTGTGAGGTATATAAATAACCTCACTTTAACATGTGAGAAATAATAAAAAAGACTCCTTCTGGATGTTAAGATGTGAAATTAAACTCCAGGTGCTTCTCAGAGTTATTTGGGACGTTTTCCAGTTGTCAATATGAAAATTCTGTCACTCAGGGCAGGGATTTGTTGCCATGGAGAAGCAAAATCTGCCTCATTTGACAAGTTGGCAGTTGTCACAGTTGGTAGGAAAAGAAAAACTTGGAGACAGGTATTAGAAGATGAGTATTCACCAGGGATTGGTACACTGGGGATTAGAAATAAATTAATTATTCTCCTCTCTTTTTCATACACATTTGTTTATGAATAAAGATTATAGTCTTTTAGGTACACATATCCTAAAATTTAAGTAAAACCATGTCTCATAACCACGTAAATTCACATGCATCCAAACATTTAATTCATTATTCTTTTTGGAATGATAATGTGTTAGATAAAAAAAAAAATTTAGTGTTAATTTGGGCTTGGCTGTGGTTTCCTAGCAAATCAAACATTGAATTGTTAGATAAGGAGGTTAAAGTCCTCTTTTGTTCTCTCTGGATAAGGCTTCTAACAAAGGTACTGTAAACCATTCCATTCCCGCAGCAACCTCAACAGAGTTGACAACTAGGCAAAAGTTCAGAGGAAAGTGAGAGACATTAAGAAGATAGAGGAACTGATTTTCCACAAAACAGAATTTCCACTTCACACTTGAGGTAGTGTGTAAATTATTAAATTCCCCTTAAATTTAGGAGGGCATTTTATTCCAGTTTCTCACCGGGAAGAGAATAAGCCATCTGCTAACTCTCTAATTCAAAACTCAGAAGAGCCAGATTTGGTTTAAATCTAGTAGGACTCAGACTCTGATTAAGATTTTTTATTATTTGTGATTACTGGAGTGTATGATACTGACCAATCCTTTCCATGTATAGGTATTTTTTCCCAGACCCTCAAGAGTATAAAAAATAACTCCTATATTTTCTCCAACAAGAATTACCATTAATTCAAGATGGGAGCAAAAAATACTTGAATTTTCAAAATAATTTCCATAACAGGCTACTGTGGTAAGGTAATACATAATCAAGTACAAGAGGCATAAAGGAAATTCTCTCTACATCTACTGACAGCTACTCTTGAAAGTATTCTTATGAATATAGAGAAGGTAAAAGCTCTCTTTTACAGAAGTAAGCAATGTGGGAATGTTCCTTGTGATAAAGACTTGTTCTTATTTAGTTTTGATCCTTAAGCCTTGTTAATCACATTTCCTTGAACAGGGATCTTCAAATCCTGTTCACAGAAAGTACGTAGTATGAAGAAACTATGCTAAGCAAAGTGAGCCTGACTTTGAAAGACACACACGGCATATCCCCACTCAATATGTACCAAATGTCTACATTTTATGGCAGACATTTAAAGATCTGCAGATATGATAGTAGAGAGGATAAGTGTAGATACCAGACACTGTAAAGAAGGTAATGGATGGTAGAGGGTGCATACATACATGCTTCTGTTATGTGGAAGAGATCTATAGCTATAGATTCACAAAAGCAGTGGTATAAAATACATTTAGAATAACTTGGGAAATGAATGTATGTGTAAGAACAAATGTACAGAGCTGGCCCTGTAGCCTAGTGGCTGACTGATGTTCAAATCTCAGCCCTGGCAGCTTGAAGAAACATGCTGGGAGCATGTGCATGTGTGCTTTAAGTTCTGACAGGATGAAGAAAAGGAGAAAAGCCTATGGCATGACCGTGCCTGAGTCTCACCCATTCTTTATCTGTCTCTGTCTCTATCTGATAAGTGTACACACGTTCTGGCAACTTAAAAAGAAAACAAAAACAAACAAAGAATAAACTTATAGAAAATTTTTTAAAAATGTTTGATTTGGGAAAAAGGGCAGGATTTGACTTTTATGCTATAACATAGTACCTATAACATAGCTACATTTTCCCCAGCAATTTCTAAATATGAAAATGAAGCTCACTGGGACATTCAAATTTACCAAGAGCCTCAATGATTAGAAGATAATATGTCAGTTTCCAAAATCTGAATTTTACCATGGCTTCTTACTATTTTTTAATAAGTGAATTTAAAAAATATTGCATATCTGATTATAATCTGAAACTCAGTTTTTTATACCATCATTTATTCATTTATAAAACCAAACTATCCAACCAATTGCATTGGGCACTGTTTATTCTAACTCATGCCTTTCCATCTTCTCATTGCATTATCTACACTACTAATTTTTCCTAATAGCAAGTGTCAATTTTTTTTTATCTGCTCAACTCTGATATTCTTCACCTCTAATAAGATTCTCTCCTTGGCTAAACTTTTGTTAGTCTCCTCTGAACCCTTTGCTTGACTAGGCCATGAGATTGGGCTCCTATTTCAGTCCTAGCATTACTCAGGTTTAGCAAAAATCTGTTAAGTCAAGTTAAAAAAAATCTCTACCTTAAATATCTAATAGCCCTCAATATCTGATGAAATCCCTCATCTCCTACTATTTTCCAAATGATATGTGATCACTCTGGCCTGCCTTCATCAAAAAATTCTGTTATGTTGTTTCAGCAAGAATCCCACGACTATCAATGTCCTATCTTAGCAGTTTTCTATCCTCCAACCCACCAACCTGCTACTTGGCTGAAAATCTCCACTTTCCTTGCTCTATTAGTTGTTGATCTAGTTCTTTAGTAGAGCCTTCCCCCCCCCCATTGCTATCTTTTCTGAATAAAATCTCTTCTTATTGCTTTAACTACTGAGTCAGGTTTTCTTTGACACCTCCACCACAAAAATATTACCAAGTCATAATTTCTCTTCAAGAAATTAAAACCTAAAATTCTTCTCTCTGATTTTGACTATAGCTTCCCTTCACTTTCATCAGTTTCTAATGCTGATAAAAACAGAGTTTCACATTCATTTCCAATTCATAGAGAGTATGAGAGTAATAATAATTGGGCACATGATGAAGGAAAAAAGATGTTGTGCTGAATATTTTTAATCTATATAGAAGAGTTTTAAGTTTCTCTATGTCTTCCATGAAATACGGAGCAAATAAAAGAAAAAGAAAGGAGTCAGGTACTCCCAACAGAGTCTTCAAACCACGATCCACCCAGAGAGTCATCCAGCCAGGATCACAGGTACATGTGTGTGCCAGTCATGTGCAGAAAGGCCTCAGGACATGAATCCCAGACCTTGCCATGTGGCCTCAGCATCATGGAGTATCATGACACCACCCTGCCACTGCAGCTATCCAGGAGACTCTAGTTCATCTTGTAGTGCATTTTCTCAAGATTAGACCTCAACTAAGAACTCCATATGTTAACATTATACTGAGTATTGCCATTGTAAGCCAAAAGAAAAATAAATGAATAAAATTAGCACTGCCCTATGTGGCTAATTGGATCAAAACATTCTCACCACTTCGGAAAGTCTAACAAAAAATGGGGGTAACCTCTTGTGAAATGCTCTCTAATTGTGGGTACAAATTTCATTTTAGTGATTGTTAATCATTTAAGAATAGGGATTTCGCCCCACTACCACCACCTGTAATACACCTCTGGAGCTCAAACTGAAAATTTGTCATTAAATTGCTTTGCATTAGGTCTTCTCATTATCTTCACTTTCAAATATGTGAGCCATATAATTTGCATCAGAATAGGACTGTTGTACTGCTGAATAGTACTCTGAAAGTTTATGTAAGATCAGAGCTATGTTGTGTGCCAGTGGCAGTAACTCAATTTGTTCCCTTTTCTTTCTTCTTCTTCTTCTTCTCCCTTTTTTTTTTTTTTTTTAAAGTTTCTGCCATAGGGCACATGGCTCACTGGGGAGACAGAGAGAGAAAGTGAGAAATCATCCCTCAGAAGGAATCTGTAAGCAATCCTTTCTCCTCCATTCTCCTTTTCCACGCACACTCTCCAGATGTGATTTTCAAACTGCTGGGTCTAGGACTTGAACCATGGTAGGCCATGTAGGAGCCCGTCATCTTAACCAGCATGGCACCTGCTGACTCCCTGCACTCTCTTTTCATTCTGCTGGTTTAATAGGAAACATTATTTAATCTTTTAGAGTCATCAAGAGAGCACATAATTCTATTGCTACAAAATGAAAGACTTAAGGGTAATGGATGCCTATAATTGCAGTGACTCAGGAGGCTGAGGTAGGAGGACCCAGAGTTCATAGTCAGCATGGGCAACATCATTTGAGACCCTGTCTGAAAAAGTAGGTTCTGGTAGCATGAATTTGTTGTCCCAGCTATTAGGGAGGCTGAGGCAGGGGGATCCCAGCATGGTGAGAACTTGTGTTTAAAAAAAGAAAGGAAAGGAAGAAAGAAAGAAAAAGAAAAACATCTATTATTTGTTGCAGTGTAGTTAAAAAATTAGAGCTATGGCAGAAGAAGTTCATTTGAGTCCTGGTCATTCAACTTCACAGCTATCCTACTCAAGAATCGTGACATTTAATTTTCTCAAATGTAAAATGGAAATACAAGTATCTGCTCCTTTAATATGTTACAATATTAGCTAAAATTAGATTTGTTAAAAGACATTGTATATAGGGTGCATAGGTAGTGCCTTTTAATTAGCTGCTATTCTTCATATTATGTGGATCATTAGTGAGTAATTTGTAGGAGATTTTTCATGCAGTACACCCATTTCAAAAACATTTGTTTTTAATGATTAAATTAGGATTCATTTGCAGACTTTTACACAGTTTGCTGTTGTAGAGGTTTTTTTTTTTTTTTCTTTTTAAGTAGTATCCTATACTTAATGACAACAGTAGGGTAGAGGGGAGATACAAAGAGAAAGGAAGAAAAAGAATTGATTCAATCAGGGAGTTAAGGGTTACCTAAACAGAATATATTTTCTTTATTAAGGAATAAAAATATTTAAGAGGATGTGAGTCAGTTATGTTATAAAAAAAATAATAATAATAATATAAAAAAGAACACAGAATAGGGCCACCTGGTGGCATGGTGGTTAGGATGGCTAAATCCCACAAGACTGTCCTAGACCTGGCATCTCAAACTCCCCTGGTGAGTGCATGTAGGTACTCAAAAGAAGGGAGAAACTGAGAAGAAGGAATTGCAGTGACTGTTTCCCATGGGGAATGCTTTCTCACTTTCTCTCTCTCTCTCTCTCTCTGGCAAGCACATGCACCATCTGTCAAAAATAGAAAAAGAGAGAAAAAGACAGAAAGAGAGATTATGTAATATCCAAAGACAGGAATATCTTCTCTCTACTGAGTGATAATGCAGAGCAAAGAGTGGTTTGGGAAGTAAAAGTAGACTCTTTTAAATCTAAAAAATTATTATTGAAATCACTCGGGACCAGCAGTTGGTGTAATGGTTATGTTGCTGGACTCCCATGTAGTCGACCATGGTTCAAGTCCCAAACCTGGTGGCTTAAACTCACACTGTGCACATGTGTGTGTGTGTGCCTAAGACCCAAGAGAAAAATGGAAGAGAAGAGATTACAGCGTGGTCGTCCAGACCTGGTGGCTTAAATTCACACTGTGCACATGTGTGTGTGTGCCCAAGACCCCAAGAGAAAAATGGAAGAGAAGAGATTACTGTGTGGTCGTCCCCCCTGGTGGGTGATTTGTTGCTTTCTGTCTCTCTATCTCTGTCTTTCTGGTGAGCACATGCGTCCTATAGCAAAAATCTCTCCAAAAAAAAAAAAAAATCACACTGAAGAAAATATGCTTTCTGTATAACAATGCCATGCCGTGCACATACAATGCTAAGACATGACCCTTAGTGTGTCCTAACAGTTAAATAATTAGCCTATATATCAATCTGCCACTGCCTCTCTCCATTTCCAACCTGTAAATCTGCTCACCTGCTTTCATTTATCTTGTAAGGATTTCTCTGGTCTCCTATCTCATTAGTAAAACTAGATTTTTTTACTTGTCCTATCTCAAACCTACCTCTATTTGTGGGTATATTACCACAGAAATGACATCTTCTTTTGATGTGGTTTGAACTTCAGATTTTTCATTTAGTCAGTCATTTCAGGTTCGAGTTCCCTAGAGACATGGGCCACTTTGTTGCTGTTATCTAAACTCATCCATTCTTCTGACTTTATTGTATTTTTAAAATCATAGCAATGTACTCCTCATAACCACACTGAAAAACCGAAGTCTTTCCGAAGTTTTCACTTTCCAATCCATCCTCAAATCTTTCTCAGTGGACCTTTCTCTCCTATTTGTTTCCTTCCTGGCTTGATCCTACTGATATTGGACTTCATCTTCTCTTACTCCATTCTTTCCTAACCCATCTCTCTCTTTCCAGATGATCACCTTCCAATTCTTTCTTATACAGAATGCTGCCAAATTTATGTATTGACTATGTACATATTGAATCTACTTGCGTAGATTTAATGTACCATATGCATGGAATCTACTTGCATTCTAAGTGAATATTACTAAAATCACCATAGCCTGTGGAACAAATTTGCAACTCCCAAACCCACTCTCATAGCTCCTCTGCATCCTGATCTCCAACCACTTCCACACCACATAACCTATTCTACCAATTGCCGAATGATGTTTTCTTTCTTTGTCATCATCTCTGAAACATACGCTCTTTTTCTCCTAATAGTCTACTATAAACTTATCTATCCTTTATGTCTCACCTCAAATACCACAGAAGTCCATTCACTTTATTTCCATAGCACTTTCTTAAAATTTATCTTATGACTTTATCACATTCTACCTTGCATAACCATTTAATAGTCACTTGTGCTCTCCTTTTTATCTCTTCTATTAAATTGTAAGCTCCTTAGAGATGAAGTCATTTTATTCATTTTTATAGCAACTATCACCTTTGCACTGCTACTAGTCTTTTTTTAGTTTTGTTTTCATATATCAAATTTATGGAAGTGGACTAATGTTTAGCAAGTAACTGTTATGTAGTAAGCACCGTGCTATGTATTTTCAATGTGATGACTCTAAGAATACGCTTATTATGTTCTTATTGAAGGAAAAATTTAGTCTTGAGACAATTAAGTAACTAGCACAGAGTCACATACATTCAGGAGAACATCCAGTTCTGACTCCCAAACTCATTCTCTATGCTCTGTATCATGCTACCACTTTTTATTACCCCACTTAGATTTACCGCAATGATTTAATTACATACCTGTCTTCTTCATCTGACTTTGAGTTCCAGAAAAGAAGACTGACATTTACCAGGTGCACAGTGCATGCTTAAGAAGTATTTTTTGATGAGTAAATGTAAATCTGCAGCATGTTGAAAAAGAACGTTATTAAGATAAAGAAATTTCTTAAGTAGTTTTTGTTTCCAGATTTTGTTTAAGACAGTTACTTGGAACTATTAAAAGATAAATTGAGGCACAGTAAAATGCTAAAGTTTATATGAGCTGACAACAATTCATGAATCTAGCAGCTTCAGCTTGTAAGTGGCTTGGGGGCTCTGAAGAAGGAGCATAATGAGAAGACTTTTTTTTTTTTGAGAGTTTTTTGCTATAGGGCGCGTGCACTCGCCAGACAGACAGAGAGAGACAGAGAGACAGAAA
>NW_006159745.1:864705-887532 GCF_000334495.1 Tupaia belangeri chinensis
CCTGCGCCTCCATTTGTCTCGCGGGATCTTGGGCACACACGCACACGCGCCCGGCATGAGTTTAAGCCACCGGGTCCGGAACTCGAACTGCGGTAGACTACGTGGGAGTCCAGCGACATAGCCATTACGCTAACTGCTGGTCCCAATGAGAAGACTTTTATAGGGTGAATGCTCAAGTGTGACAAAGAAAATATTTCATTAGCTAAAATGGAATAATAATCTCATTTGGATCATTCTATTGGAAAGTTAGTGGTAGTTGTGGTCTCTAATTGTTTAACATAAAGTTTAGTTTTGCTGTTTGCAATGAGTTGCTTATAGTTGAACCAGGAGCACAGGAGCCACCTCAACCTTATGGTCTCCCAGTTATTTTAACAGAACATTTGAAATGTCTTGTCACTGAAAAGAGCAACTGAACCATTACTATCGTTATCTTGCCAGGAGTCCAGAACTTTCCCATGCAAATGGAGTTTTTAAACCAACAGCATGGCACCCCCTTGGAACTTCTTAGAAATGTAGAATTTGTGTCATATCAAAGAGCTACTGAATCAGAAATGTCACTTTCTAAGAACAACAGGACTTTTATATGTACGGAAAGCTTACAAAGCGCTAAGACTGCAAGCTTGCTGAAGGTAAAAACCAATAAATATTTCATAAAAACGCTGTGAACTTTGCGTTCCTTAGTGAATTCCTCGGATGGAATAGCACATTTGTGAGCAAATGCTGTAGTAGCCAATCACCCTTTTCAATATAATCAGAAGTAACTGGTAGCACAGTCTACAATTATTGTCAAGAGACCTTTTTGCTCTCCTCTTCCCTGTTCCTGCCCAGGCCATTTCATTAACTGAGCCCTGGGAAACATTTCAATGGCAAGTACAGTCAATGATTTGATTTCCCTTTCAGTTTACATTTGCAGGCAAAAAAGAAAGGAGGAGGGATAAAGAAAGAACATTACAAACAACATAATGCAAATGCAGCCCTTTTAAACAGCAAGCAATCAGCCTAGGTACATGCCTTATGCTGTAGTCCCAAAATGCAATCATTAGACAACTTTCCCACTAGGGAAAAGGAAGTCATTGAGTGCTATTGAACATTGCCAATTTTTATAGTGGATCAGCTTGAAAATATTTAGCACAGATGTTTCTGTAATTGTGACACACTGGGAAAATTCACATGTTCAATAGCCCTCTAACTCTTTCTTCCATCTGTGCAGTGTGATGGTCCACAGTTACTGAACAGGGCCATTATATGAAACAGAGAGTAATGGGGTCTGGCTCAAGACATATAGGAAGGTTCTCTTGTACCATCTGTGCTCCTCTATTTGCTTGCAGGTATATATGTGTTTGCACTGATTTATGGTTGCTGCTATCACACACCTAAAAGGCTGCAACTGTTTCCAGCACTGTGATGAAGCAGAGACTTGCCCACAACCAGACTCTGGAGAGAATGAGCGGAATAGGGAATTGGACCACAGAAACCCCACTTTTCTTTCTTTCTTTCTTGGCTCCAGCCTCAATTCTAATCAAGGTCAGTAATGGCTGAAAGTTATTTATTTATTTATTTATTTTTATGTGCTGCTGGTTGTTTGGTATATGCAAAGTGAGCTGACTGACTCATTTGGGTTCCCAGTGAACAGTTGCCCAAGTCACAAACCATTGGCTTCATGCTTTTTATCTGAGCAAAGAGATCTCCTAGCAGAGTGTTCTTTCTGAGTATTCCAGTCCTCAGTGTTCTCCCTCTCTGCTTTCAAATGCAGTATTTCTGAATTTCTGCCACACTCTTCAGTTCTTAGTCATACCCTGTCCTTTCTTGGCTGCTATTGTTCCTAGGCTCTTGTTCTGTCCTTTGCTAAATATATTACACATTATCTAAGGACAGGGGCCCTTTCTTCTCATATTTTTCCCTTTTTAAAATTTTATTTTATTCATGAGAGAAAGAATGAGCACAAGAGGGAAAGAAAGACAGACTGAGAGCAGAGACAGCTACCTCCAATAGGGTCTTATCAAGCAAGCCATGATCTCCCTACCCCCAGGCCTGCAGCTAGTGAAAACCCTGCGCACGTGCACATGTATCCTCTCCGTTTTCAGGTTGACTCTGGATCTGAATCTGCAGTCAGTTTCATGACTTCCAGCACACAGTTAAGTACTCGACTACTTGTACCCTCAAGACTGGGCCTTTTATTTTTATTTTTCTCACTTTTAACTCACAAAATTTTCTATTTGTAACTCTAAACATAAGATATATTCTTAATACAAAAACAATGAACTGTCATCTACTTACATAGAAATTCTTTTGAGATTGTAATAGAATTATATTGGGTCATTGGGAAAGTCATAATGCATTTTTGCATAATAAAACAAAGAAAAATATGTCATGACTTTCTCAACAACCGAGTAAGCTGAGGGTGTGAAGACTGGACTATTGTCTTTTATAATATGCTATATTTTCCTCTAGCCTCTGGCCTCTAATCACATTGACACTAAAAAACACTTACCAAAAAACCCAGCCTGTTTATTTTACTTTTCTCTCCTGCACCAAACTACAAGGCCAACAGATTTTTAAAACCATTCAATCATTTTTAATGTGACCCCAGAAACATTTTAATACAGTATTTTCAATGAGAGCTGTAAACATTTCATATATTTTGCAAGTAATTTGCAGGTTGAGTAAGCTATCCTGCCTAGATTGCTCATAAATTGAGGTATGCCTCATTATCATCACAACCACCTTAAAGAGCTACTAAGCCAAATTAGGGAACTAATTTTATCTTTAAACAATGTTTACCAATTATAAAGCTTTACTAAATAGTATCCTTGGATTCTGACCGAAAGAGATAAGAAAAATTTCTAATTCTATGTTTATCTCACAGTGATTACTTTACCCCATTCCACTGCCGAAGTCACACATTGCTGTTATTGGAGTTAGATCATATTTTTGGTGAAGAACTTCTAAAATCTGCATGAAAGAGAATTTTGAGATAAACAATTTCAGCAATTTAAGGGAAGCATTATTATTTCTGCTCAGCCCTATACATTATGACAATATAGGAAGAAACAAAAGTTTGACCTTTTGTTTCCTTTGTTCAATCACTTACTCAATTTTCACTTAACACATATTGATTGGATTGCTCTTACATGTTAGACTCTAAATCAGAGTGTCAATACAGTAACATAAAAAAAATTATCATTCTCATTCTGTTTGTTTTTTAGTTTTTTTTTTTTTTTCTATAGATTGCATGCACTCACCAGGGAGAGACAGAGAAGGACAGTGAGAGGGAAAGTGAGAAATTTCCTCCCCCTTCTCCTAGGGGGGGATGGCCATGTGGCAATCTCTTCTTCTCAATTGTCCTCCAGGGATTTGGGGCATGCATGCACACCTGTCCTGTGTGATTTTCAAGCTTCCAGGTCTGGGAATTAGACTTTAATCTGCCATCTGGAATCTAGTGCCTTAACCACTATGGCACCCACCACCCTGGTATCATTCTTCTTAAAGCTTGTAATTTATCATGGATATATGAAAGCAAATGAACAATCAAGAGATGGTCTAAGCTAAGTCACTATATGGATAGTAGAGAGTGCTACTGAAGCACATAGAACATATCTAACTTTTTCAATTTCATCTAAGATGTAAAATCTTTGCAGGTATCTGAAGGATAAGTTACATTTTCCAGGAGAATTGGAGAGCAAAATTAGGTTGCTTCAAAAGAGGAACATCTGTGAAGCTCTAGAAATGAGAGACATTATATAGAGTAATTATGTCCTGAAATTAGTATTGTATAACTTCAGATTATAGCCAATGGACTCATTTCACAGATATAATAGATAGAATCTGGAATATATGTGAGGATACTTCAAAAAGTTTGTGAAAAAATTCCATTAAAATACAAGTTTATTTTGCTGCAAATTTCTTCTTGAAATTCATAGTATTTTTCACACTACTTTCATTTCCCATGAACTTTTTGAAAACCACCCTCATATATACATATATGTATATGTGTATATATATGCAAATATATATATATATACATATATGTGCATGTATCCAGAGAAAGACATACAGAAACATATTCATTCCTGAAGATCACTCTGTTATGCAAAATTGTGCAAAAATTGGGTTGGGGCACAAAGTTCTAAAGCTTTATTAATGGCATACACAAAAAGATTGGAATATAGTACAAAGTGGTAGCACAGCTTCACATGTGTAGAAGAGTTTAAAAAATCCATAAATAGTGAATAAATATGACTCTTTACCTTGGAAAAGCTCTGAAGTTTGCTTGTGAAAATGAGTCTTTAGAGGATTGCAGTTTGTAAACTATTGTGAAATGCTATAAGGAGAGTTATCTGAAATTGCCTAAAAACTTGTCACTCAGACATGGAAGGGTAGATTCATTTTCCCTTTTTATCAGAAGAAATTATCCCAGATCTGGAAGTTTCTGTGAGTCAGAGTTCTAGGTATGGTGTGGCTTATCAGGTTATCTGTGCCAAGTTCCAAAATCAAAGCATCAACAGAACTGTTTTCATTCCTAAAGACTCTGGGAAAGAGACAGTTCTCTTCATCATTCAGTCGAAGAATTCAGTTCTGGAGGGCTGCAGATTGAGGTCCTTTTTTTCCTGATGGCTGTTAGAGGAAGGCTGCCCTTAGCCCCTATAGACCTCTGGTCTACCTAATTACAGTAATTTGCTAGACCCTAATTTCCTCATAGGTGGAAATTTCCTTGTAGTCCTTACATGTGAACCCTGCACCTTGGAGCCAGTAACTGTGTTTCAAACCCTCAAAATCCTACTTCCCTTTCCTTGTGCTTCACATCTCTGACTCTGGAAAGAGAGAATCCTTTGCTTTTAAGGGCACATGGTACAAGTGACTAAATCGGAACATCTTGACAACCCAGGATAATAAGTTTTTCTTAAGTCATTGATTTGTCATCTCAATTACATCTGCAAAGTTTTATTATGCAATATATATTCACAGGTTACAGGGATTAGAACACAGACATCTGGGGGTCTGCTATTCTGTCTACTCTAATACAATAGATGTGGTTCATAAGACATTGGTAGACTGAGGTAGCTGGTAGATGTTCGAGGTGTGTGCATTTATTGTGACTCAGTTTAGTTGGGTGCCAATGTCTTCATCAACTAGCACTTCTCATGAATGAAATCATGCATAAACAAACACAAAATTTGTGTGATATTCAAATCATTTCTAAAATGTCAGTTATGTTGGAACAAATCTGTAAGTTGAAAACAATCATTATAACAAAACTGATTATACACGTTTTGAGAAAAGAAAATTCAAGTTGGAGTTTACACATATAGGTATAGTGGCAGGCTCAAAGGCCCCATGAATACAAAAATATTTTAAGTCTATTCTATTCTAACTTTAGGAATCTGCCTAATAACCACCTCTCTCTAGACCATCATTTGCTCATAAGTGAAATATAGAATTTAGCCAAATTGTCTCTCAAGTCTCATCCAGGTTAAAAAAAAAAATTCAATAATAATTCTAAAATTTTAGGACATGTTTAGATAATTTATCAATAAAATATGAGGAAGTGAAAATATCTATAGATATATATATATGATATGTATATATGTGAAAAAAATATATATATGAGTACATATAGCCAAAGGCTCTACATTCATTATCCAACAAAATGACATTTTTATACATCTATAGGATTATGCAACAGTACATTTTGGAATATATTTGGAATGAATTTTATTTTGGCCTTGCAAAGTGAGTAGAAAGAAACTGACATCCCAGGAAGAAATAAAAAGATTGACAGAATCTAAATACTTGCTGGTGGCCCAGACACTGAAGTACAGCTATGGCACAGGTGTCCTGTAAGACCAGAAGCCATATGGCTGACTGCAGATTTGGATCCTGGATTGGCTTAAAGACATGCCAAACTTATGCACAAGTGCCCAAGATCATGTATGCCTGGAGAGCCAGAAATGGAAAGATTGTAGTAATGAAGAGTTCCTGTTGAGGGTGCTTCTCTCTCCCTCATTCTTTTATTCCCTCTCTCTCACACATGCTCCTTGTCAAAAAAATAAATAAATAACAAAAAACCATAAACAAAAACTTGATGATAAATAAATACTCTTCCCTTTAGAGAAATAAACAGTACTTGGTATATTTTTACCTGAGCTGATGCCATAGACATCTGTGTCTAGACATTTTGATTTAGTAATAATTTTAAGCATCATCAGATATATTTGAAAACAGAAGAGAGGATGTCACAACAAGGACAATATTACCCCTGTTTTTGAGTTGGTCCACTACACTGTCCAAGATTGTCAGTTAAGAAAGAGTGAAGCACCTGTGTTCAAGTGCTTAGCTAGGATTGTTAGGTTGGATCTAAAAAAAATACTCTTCCTGGCAATGATGGTTTAACAAATCTATTGAATATATGTCAACTTCTAAGGTTTCTTGCTATGTTGTGTAGAAGCTCAAAAATGCATGGTCTCAGGCCCTATTAAAACACTCACAGGTATATTATGATAGTGAAGCTCTTAAAAAGCAAGTTTTATTGTGTCTTGCTAAATTGTAGTTCCCAAGAGACTCTTCTTTCTTTCTGTATTAGAAAGATCAATCTTAGTGAACTGCCTTACTGCCATTGGAAATTTGCTAACAGATTATATTTGAGCCTGAGGTATTTATTTAGTCTCTTCCATCTTTTCTCAACACCCTGTCCTTACTCTATCTCTCTTTCTCTTCTCATGTTGAGTTGAGTATTCCTTCTTTGGGTTATCTCAGTGATCTTCGCTCTTAGAGCAGGCATGATGCTCCGTGTCCCTGTTGGTTTGCTTTGTTGACATAGCTGTTTGATGATGAGCTTTAGGAGGGCTGTGCCTCTGTCTTATCTTTGTCTCCTCACTCAGCATTTTGAACTCTGATTCAATGAATGTGATTTGAATAAATGATGTTAATGGTGATGAGTCAAACTGAACCCTTTCAGTAGAATAGACTTAAAGAACTTGATATTCTGAACTGAAAATCACCTTTCACAAAACGAGGACTATGATTTTAAACTCTTCCATGTCATATAACCAAATAATTTAATTAGAGTAGATGCAAATGAGAAACAAGTTTGTGAATTCATTACCTATGTGGCCAGTTGGTTCCCTCAAATTTTATTTACATACTTTAGGTCAAAAGTAGTCACATGGGAGACCAGCAGTTGGCATAATGGCTATGTTGCTGGACTCCTACATAGTTGACCACAGTTTGGGTCCTGGACCCAGCGGTTTAAACTCACGCCGGACACGTGTGCGTGCGTGCCCAAGATCCCAAGAGGAGAATGGAGGAGAAGGGATTGCGGTGTGGGTATCCCCCCTGGGGGGTGATTTCTCGCTTTCTGTCTCTCTGTCTCTCTCTGTCTGTCTGGCGAGTGCACGCACCCTATAGCAAAAAGTCTCTCAAAAAAAAAAAAAAAGAAGAATAGATAAACCTTATAAATATTTATTACAAACAATAGTATCCAAGAAAAACAATTTATTGGTCATATTTTAATGTTCATAATATGTTAATCATGATTATCAAATATAAAGGTCAGAATATTCCACTCATTCTTGAAATAAAGTAATACGGGGCCATATAGCAAACTTAAAATATTCCAGGATTTATTTTTTGTCTTTGTTTTAATTTTCTTTTCTTTTTTTTTGTTTTAGTATATGATTAAGAATACATTTATGTTTCTATACCCAGGAAAATATTTATAAATTAAGAAACTTTTTTTTAAAAAGTCAAATCTGCTTCATTATTCTGCAGCTTTGATTAACTGTTGAGACTATTAAGGGTAAATATCAACAATAACAAAAAAATCAGTCTGTATTTCTATAAACATATGAAAATTTGCATAATGATGGGCTTTAGATGTCAAAAGTAATGGAGTCATTAATCTCAACTAAATTTGTCTAAGAAAATCCATATATATGGAAGTCAGTTTAGTTAAAAGAAAGAAGATATACAAGACTGGAATAATTACATCTCTAACCAAACTGGATTTTTTAAAAATGTCAACATTATTTTAACCCTTTATTATAAGGCACATGTAATTTTTAGTCTCAGCTCTTCCACTGATTACTTATTTGAAATGGTCAAGTATTACAGTTTTTTTTAACCTTTAAAAAATATTATTTATGGGAACCAGCAGTTAGCATAATGGCTATGTCACTGGATTCCCACGTAGTCGACCGCAGTTCATGTCCTGGACCTGGTGGCTTAGAACTCACGCCGGGCGCGTGTGCGTGCGTGCCCAAGATGGAGAATGGAGGAGAAGGGATTGTGGCGTGATCATCCTCCCTGGGGGGTGATTTCTCACTTTCTGTCTCTCTGTCTCTCTCTGTCTGTCTGGCGAGTGCACGCGCCCTTTAGCGAAAACCTCTTAAAAATATTTATTTATTTAATTTATTACTATTTTTTTCTTCTGAAACATTTTTAAAATTAATTAATTAATTTAGATTCATTCCCTGAGCATCATCACAGCATACAAAATGTGACTTCCCATGCTGAATATACTGTATAGTGGCTTAATCATACATGTTATCATCGATAATTTTCCATTTGTTTGTTTGTTTTTGAAAAAAGATTTCCATATAAAGCACTTGTGCTCACTGGAGAGACAAAGAGACATAAAATGAGAAATCACCTCCCAGTGGGGATGACCACACCGCAATCCCTTCTCCATTCTCCTCTTGGGATTTTGGGCATGCATGCACACACACTGGCATGAGTTTCAAGTTTCTGAATCCAGGATTCAAACTGCAGTTGATGTCCAGCAACATAATCTTTCACCGGCTGCTGGTCCCAAGTATTATAGTTTTTTTGAACTCCAATATTCTCATGTGGGAAATTAAATGGCTAACAAAATGACTACTAAAATCTTTCCCCCATACCAATTTACTATCTTCTTTTCATACATATTTGAACATAATTGAACAGGATGGAAATCAACCAAACATTACTGGTCTTCAAGTTTCAAGTTGGCTTCCTGATTAACAAGAGATAACTTGATTATCTTTCTATCACTACCCCAGGGCCAGTTTCTCTTTGTCTCTGTCTCTCACATTGACTGTCTAGTTTTTATAAAACTAGAAACCTTGAAATTGCAGGCAAGAAATTTGTGAGGAGGTTCTCTAAGATTATGAAGATACACTCTCAATTTCTAGTCTCTCCTCACCTTTTCTCATTGGGCATTCATCATTCCTGCCTGAATTAACTTTTAGTATACAATAGTTAGAAAATGGTTATTTGTTAGCTGGCATTCTGCTCCAAGTAGGCTGTAACCCATTACAATTTTTATTTTGGAATGTACACACATTTTCCCTGATTTAGCTTGTGAAAGCCTGTTCAAGTTGGCTTCTATATTATTTTATCTTGCCTTCATATATGTATGAATCACCTGGGTCATAACTGGAGGTAATATTTAAGGAAATGAAGCATATATAGATAGATATATCTATATAACTACAGATATATAGCTATATCTAGATATATCAATATGTATAGATATATATCTTAGTATACATTATGATTCTCTGGCCCATGTGCTTTGCCTAGCTTAGTCATAAAATTAGTCACATCTTTCAGGATCTCTGGTTCCTTTTAGTAAGGAATGGGAACTAGAAATTAAAATGTAGGTGCTAACAGTGATGCTCAAACATTGTTTCAATGAAATTATGGTGCAATTCTCTGTTCTAGCCTATACAAAATAAACCAGCCAACCACAAAACAGACAAAAGTATTGATTTCTAAACTGGACTGATTTCAAATGGTAGAAATTAGGAAAAATTTCTATAGTACTACATGTAAATATTATAGGACACTCATTGCTATAATTAAGTACATCTACAGTTAATAAGACTTAGACTAATTCTTATTAAAATTTAACTCATTTTCAACATTTAGTTAGATAGATGTTGAAGTATTTAATTAGGATTTTGAGAATTCCTAAATTGTACTTCTTCCCAATTTAACCAAATTAGATAAATTTAAAATTTTGTTAAATATTATAAAACAGTGTTTTTTTTTTTTCCCTTAGAGTCTTAAGTTTCTTTCCAAGGCATGAACTAATGGTGCCATTTAAACTTAGTAACTTAGTTACGTACCTTTTTCTTAATAATTAGACATTTAAGTGGGTGTAAAATGTGAACTTGTTTTTACTAAAGCCCACACGTAGTTTCAAGTTAGTCTTGAGCACATAGCACAGTTCAAGAGAGTTGAGTTAACTCAATCCAAAATCTGGCTATTATTAAATGTGAAGTAAAAACACATCTGCTAAAGAGAAATACTATATGACAAACTGATATGCTATCTTTTAATCTACCTCATTAATCAAGTTTTTTTGGTTGCTTATAATACTTCTTAGTACTTGATATATTTTCAGTGATTTGTTTATCTTTCTTTTCCATACATTAAAATAACGTATGTATTTGAGGAAGGCTGGGACTTTTGTTTAGTCCCTAGCACCTGAATAATACCTATAGCAGCTACCTAATACAGAAGTGTTTAATGAATACATAAATCATGGATAGTAGAAGGAATGAAAAGTACAGGATGGATTGTGACTTCCTGTTGAAAAGATATGTGATGGGGAACCAGCAGTTAGCGTAATGGCTATGTCGCTGGACTCCCACTTAGTCGACCGCGGTTCGTGTCCCGGACCCAGTGGCTTAAAACTCACGCCGGGTGCGTGTGCGTGCGTGCCCAAGATCCCGAGAGGAGAATGGAGGAGAAGGGATTGCGGTGTGACCATCTCCCCTGGGGGGTGATTTCTCGCTTTCTGTCTCTCTGTCTCTCTCTGTCTGTCTGGCGAGCACACGCGCCCTACAGTGAAAAAATCTCTCAAAAAATAAAAAATAAAAAAAAAAAAAGATATGTGATGATGAACTGCGTTGTGAGATATCTGGGAAACCAAAACCAAATCGAGGGAGTGGGATGAGGATGTGAAGAGAGATGGGGCCACATAGTTTAGATAAAATAATGGCCTGAGTTCCTACTCTTAGCATATCCTGTATATAGATAGATTTAAACTATAATTAGAAATGTAGTGAAATTAATGTGTGAGCATGAAACGACTAAGTAGTTAAGGCAATTCTAAATCACAAATGGAGGTAAAACTTTTTTAAAAATAAAACTGGTTATACCATCATGATGCTTCCATAGTAGTGTATGGTCTCTCATACATACCAATAAAATAACAAGAATGCCATTTATATTCGTGGCACTGAACGTATCATCTTCTTTAAGCCTCACAGTGAACTCATGTTGTTAGTGTTATTACATCTGTTTATAGAGCTTAAATCATTTGTCGGTACACACATCTGATCAGCCTGGCTTTTACTGTTGTTCACTCTTACTGAACTTCTTCCTATTTCTTTATTTATTTTTCTTTTCTATTTTAAAACTTTTTAAAATTTTATATTTATTTGCTTTACATTAACTCATTGTATATCATTACAGCACACAAAATGAGTTTTCCCATCCAGAATACACTCACAGATATTTCCATACATATTATCATCAACAAATAATTTTCCCATTTCTTCTTATATATTTTGTTTCTCTCTTTTTTCCCCCTTATTTGATTCTCTCCCTCTCACCCTCTGTCATTTCCACCCTCCCACACTATATTTAAAAGTTTTTTGTCCCTTGTATCTACAGTTGCTTTCCATGTTTCCCACACACATACATTTTATTAATTCACAAAAGATCTTAATTAACTAAATACTTTTAATAGCAAACATATCTAGAAGATGTCTGACTTTACACATAAAACTTAGTGAGTAGAATGAACATTCTATAAAGTAGCACCTAGCTGAGGCTATATAGTTTATTGCAGTCATTAAGTAGGTTTCCCTGGATATTTTTGTTTTTTGTTCGATGGATTTTTTTTTTTAATTTTAAGAAAAGCAGTTATATCTTTAATAAATCAAAATAAAAAAAGTATTAGGAAAACTGTTCAAGACCTAAAGCCAGGAAAAGGTTAGGATTCTGTTCAAACAGTAGGTAAATGTTACAAACTAAATATATATATATATATATATATACACACACATATATTGGGCAAAGCTAAAATCTAGTGACAAGTACTCTGTAATTTTCTTCTGAAACATTTTTTATCACTCTATTCCTCCCTTTTACCAAAGAGGCATAAACTAATTTACTTACAAAAAAGTAAGTTTAATCTCAATTTGGTCTGTTATTTGCACAAAGCCCCATAAGAATACTAATTGATTTAGTTGGTTTTGCTATAACTTTTTATAAGCAGCTTCAGGTTAGATTCTTCAAAAAGCCTCCCAAGACTACTGAGTCAAGTCAGGAATTCATCATCTGACTGTGCCTTTAAGTACCTGTACTTCAAAGTTTTTTGGCCTTGTCAGGAAGTGACATTCTTTACTTACCTGCTAGGCAGAACTGTTTATGGTGCTAGGCAATCTTTCCAAGAGCTTCTGTTGGCTTTCTTGAGATCTACCTTAGTGTCTTAGATCTCTGGTCATATCTTCAGATATGATATTCCAGTCAAAGCCCTGGCAAAGGCAAATATCTATGGTTCAATGATTTTGAGCACTACTGTGCTATTTCCTTTAAGTGTAAGCACTTTTTTCCTTTCTTCTTTAAAATTTGATTTGAGGAGTATTCAGAGTAATCAGAGGATCAATATCTTGTTGAGATTATAAATCAGCAATCATGGCAGACATGCAAATAAGTCATCCTTTCAGATGGACAAATATAGGAAGATGTGGGTGCACAGTCAATGTCCAGAGACTAGGAAGAGCACCCATGAGAAACATTTCAAAGGAAGCTGCTGGAAGTAACAGCTCTGACTTTTTATAGTTTGTCTTTGACCTAAAAAACTGGAGCTGAAATAGAACAAAGCTGACAGTAGCCAAGCATGGATCAGACCACGTTTAATCCAAAGAAGGAGGCTAAATCACCATGTACCTAGTTCTCAGCATTCCTATCCCAGTGGGAGGGAAAACTGGAAGGGCCAGGAACTCAGTCAATGTAAGATTCTGCCTTAGGTAGCCTGAATGGAATTATAACTCCAGACTGAGGGCTGGAAGGGTGAGCTACAAATCCTGAGAGTATGTTAGGCTTTTTTTCATTATAAGGAAAACTACATATGAAAAAAAAAAAAACAAACAGTAATCCTTTTCCTCAATAAAAACAAACAAGCAAATAAACAAACACATTATTTCCAAGATACTGATGGAGGGGGGAAAGCAAAACATCCTCTTTACAAAGCTCTCACTCTTCCCTTTACAGTGCTGCTGTTCCTTAAATACCACAAATGTCTTAATCATGACATTCATCATATTGAATTGCAAATATATATTTATAATTATTTTGGAGATAGTAATGACCTTGTCTTATATATATATATATATATATAAAAAGAACTTGACTAAAAAATGAAAAATATCCAAGGATTAGCAGAGCACCTTGTACAGATCAATATACTTTTGCTGAATCATCAAATTCTCTGTCTTCAGATTGAAAGATGTGGCAATTGTGCAACAGGGCAAGAGGAAAGGTCACTGTTAGAGACCATGTTGTTCAAATGTGCTGAAAATGAAGCCCAGAAACTGCCATTGTCATTCAGAACATTTGGCATCAAGAAATGCTGATTATTTATAAAGCAAAGAGTGCCAGAAATGGCTTTATATCCACAGGATTCAGAATACGTTTGTGTTTGCAATTCAGTTCATTAATGACTGTGGGTATAATAGGAAAGCCTTCTGGTTACCTTGTTATGCTTGTCAAAAGGGAAAGCTTCTACACATTTTCCCCCCATAAAGTACTATCTGAAGGTTAATGATGTTTTTGCCAAGACTGTAGAGTACAACATGTTTCCTCAGGAAATAGGCAAACACAGATTCGATATCACCCAAAGCTTCCCTGTGAACTTAGAGAAATATCCTTTTGTCAATGAAAAAAAAAGTGGCATAAAATATTCTGAGAAAAAAAATTAATTTAAATAATTACATTTAAATAATTAAGTTTTAAACATAATTTAAATAATTGTATTAAGTAATTCTAGTCTGGCCAAAGTGGTATTAGTGGTATAATAGAATGCCACTGCATCATACTGATCCCACTCAGGAAAGCCCAAGATTTGGATCCTGGGCTCACCTGAACTGTAGTCTTGGCTGGCTGGAGGAATATGAGGAAGGGCATAATGTGGCAAGACCCCATCAGGAGTCCTTCTATCTCGTTTTCTCTTATGAAAAAAAGAACAAAAGAAAAAAGAAAAAACTATACTAACAATGGATTTTTTTTTTTCTGACATGTTAGAATTTTCTCTCTCCTTATCAGAAGGGAAGTATATGGAGTGAGCTGAAATTAGATATGAAGCTTTTAGCTTACTTTTATTTTACCTTTCACCAAGATGTAAAATCTTCAGTTTCAATAGAGAATGGCCTTTCTCCAGATCAGCATGATGCCAAGTCATGCCTTGGTCAGGCCTCTCTTCAACAATCTATAGGAAATGCTAGAAGTGAGTTATGAACAAGGAGCCACGTTCTCCGCTTTCATAGACCTTCTCTCATGTCAGGACTTAGCAAAAAAGATGACTGTTTAAGAACCAGAAGTGACCTCTTTAAGACACTGAATCTGCCATTGCCCAATCTAGAGACTTCCCAGTCTCTAGAAGTATGAGAAATAAATTTCTCTTCTTTATAATCCCCCCAGTCTATGATATTCTTTTATAACAGCTTGACCAGGCCAAGACAGGTAATAAAATTACAATCAGCAAAAAATTACTCTACCTTTGAAAAAAGGTGACTTTTACATAGTGAATAATTCACTAAATCTATGTAAAAGTCACCGTGCTACTAGTCAGACATATTTTCCAGAGATAAACATCTCAACAAAAACAAGTTAATAATCCAATAACAACAAAAATGGAAAAATAAATGAATAAATAGGAACAAGATGGTGGCATGGTGGTAAAGCATGATACTCTGTAAGGCAGTGACACATGGGAAGATTTCTGATTCAAGGCCAGAGACTTCCCTGAGCTTATCAGGCACGTGCTAGCCCATGATCTGAAGCTGTCTGAGAGCTGGGTAAATTGCAGTGTCAGGACCCTGCAGGAGTGTTGTGTCCCTTTCTCTCTCATGGAACAAATAAACAAATAAACAAAAGTTGGTCTTATTTAGGTCTTAACTCATATTCCTTTGACATTTGAGTATAATTTTAAAGAAACATGTAGAAATAATAGCAATGGATCCACACACGCACACACACAGACACACACACACACATAGACACACACACACACACACACACACACGTATATATATGACTTTCACTCTCTCTCTAATGGAACTGAAATTGAATGAATCTGTGTCGTAGTGGGACTGAGTTGCCATAGCTTATTTTTATCATGCCACATATGTAGCGAGAATCTAATTTCACTTTTATCTATAAAACAGAGTACATTGCTACATTAGCATTTACAGCAGTAGTTTGAATACTTACCCTAATCATTTTATTACTGTGCCAGTTCATAAATAAACCAGCATGTATATCAAAGACAGCATCACTGAATTGTCCCAGTTTACGGTTCCCACCCTGGGCATTATAAGGTACTAAAATTTGACTGTTTTTTTCCTAGAGATTTACCTTTTTTTATTTTTTTAAGTTATTGTTATAGGATGTATGGGCTTGTCTGAGACAGAGGGTGAGGGGGAGAAAGAGAGGAAGAAATCATCCCCAGGTGGAATGGCCTTGCACCAATCCCTTCTCTTTCATTCTTCCCTTGGGATTTTGAGCATGCATGCACCCAGCATGATTTTTAAGCCACAAGATCTGAGATTTAAACCATGCAGCCAGGCTTGTGGGATTCCGTGCCTTAACCTCCATGCCATCTGTTGGCCCTCTAGAGGTTTTCTTTTACCTTTTTAACCCTGAAAACTTACAACTCCTGTGCTTTTTGTAAGTAAAGGTAATAAGTTAAAATGTATAATTCTTAAAAAAAAAAGAAAGAAATTCTGGGACTAGTAGTTGGCATAATGGCTATGTCGCTGGATTCCCATGTAGTCGACCGTTCAAGTCCTGAACCCAGTGACTTAAACTCATGCCAGGCTTCTGTGCATGCATGCCCAAAATTCCGAGAGGACAATGTAGGAGAAGGGATTATGGTGTCACCATCCTCCCTGGGGAGTGATTTCTCATTTTCTATCTCTCTGTCTCTCTGTCTTTCTGGTGAACACACACACTTTATAGAAAAAAAACTCTCAAAAAAAATTCGCTCATTTGGAATACTTAAGTTGTTTCTACAATACATTTGCCAAGGGGTAGCCAAGTCACCGATTAAATGCCTTCAGTGACAGAGTGCTTTTTGCCTTAGGGTGCTTTCAGCCCATTCCCCTGCATAGACATATATTTTTTTGGAATTCAAATATATTTTCCAATATATTCTGTTAGTTTCTAATTCTACCCTTATCACAGGTCTATGCCAGGTGTGTCAAGTTCTCTGACTAACTCCAGGAGACAGTCTCCCAGATGTACTTGGATACAGCTCTTGTTCTCTTGGCAGAGCAGTTGCACTGAGAGCTACAATTGGTCAGGAGGCCATGGCTCATGTATGGTTCTTGATGTGTAACGGTTTTAGCCTGAGAATAGTTAAAAAGCTACTTCTGAGAAGTGGAAGGTAAGTATGAGGGTATTAACCATCTGGAGAAGGTATTATGAGGATGGATAAAATAGAGTGGACTAGTTGAAAATTTTATATGTACATTTGGTTGATGTTGTAGTTAGCTAAAGAGTGCCTATAAAATTTATTATGTTGAAGTGATATTTTACTTAATAAGATTATACATTATCCATCTCTTAATAGGTCATGCACACTACTAGAACTCAAAATCAAATAAAATATTCTCTGAAAATGGCTACAAATACCAGTGTGCCGTTGCTATGATTTGACTATCTCCTCAAAACCATGTATTAAAAAGTTAATTCTCACAGTAACAATAATTGGGAGATGGGCCCTAGAGAAAGGTGATTAGGCTGTGAGAAAGCTACCCTCATGAGTGGACTAATGCCTTTATTTCCAAGTAAGTTGATAATCTCAAGAGACAGTCCTTATAAAAGCATGATTCTGGTCTTCCTTAGCTCTCTTTGAACTTTTTCCAGGGAATGACACAGCCAGAAGATCCATACCAGATGTGGCCCCTCAATTTTGAACTTTCTAGGCTCCAGAACTGTGAGACAATAAATTTCTGTTCATATAAATTACCCAGTTTATGGTATTCTATTTTTTTTTTTTTTTTTGGAGAGGTGTTCACTATAGGGAGCATGCTCTCGCCAGATAGACAGAGACATAGAGACAGAAAGTGAGAAATCACCACCCAGGGGGCAATGGTCATGCCACAATCCCTTCTCCTCCATTCTCCTCTTGGGATCTTGGGCACACACACATACGCGCCCGGCATGAGTTTTAAGCCACTGGGTCTGGGACTCGAACCGCGGTCGACTATGTGGGAGTCCAGCGACATAGCCATTATGCTAACTGCTGGTTCTCGCCAGTTTATGGTATTCTGTAATAGCAGCACAAAACTAACTAAGACATCAGGAAATAATAGTGATGGAGGCAGGCTCTGGGGTCAGACTACCTCAATTTTAAACCAAAATGTATTGTCCACGCTGTTTGATCAGTGAATCTCAATCTCTTCACTTATAAAACACTGATAATCATAGAACTTACGTCAGCTTACAATTTTGTGGATTAAGTGAGCAAATATAGTCAGTCCGTATTTATTCATTCTAATTTTATTTTATGTCTTTTATATGCCAGGTATTCTAGTTGGCACCAAGCCATTTAAAGGAAGCAGAAATTTGTTTTTGACTGTTAGAACAAATAGGACATCATTGTACTTCTTCATGATATGCTCTTTGGATAATGTTTTCAATAACTTTATATTAAATGACAGATTTAGGTATATAAGGTAACTGACTCCAGAATTTTTTTTTTTTTTTGAGAGGTTTTCGCTCTAGGGCATGTGCGCTCGCCAGACAGAGAGAGACAGAGAGACAGAAAGCGAGAAATCACCCCCCAGGAGGGATGGTCACGCTGCAATCCCTTCTCCTCCATTCTCCTCTCAGGATCTTGGACATGCACGCACATGCACCCGGCGTGAGTTTTAAGCCATTGGGTCCAGGATGCGAACCGTGGTCGACTACATGGGAGTCCAATGACATAGCCATTACACTAACTGCTGGTTCTCTACTCCAGAATTTTTGAAGGATTAATTTAGTCGACAGACAGTTAATGGCTCTAGAAAAGTATCAATGTATTTTTAGTTAGGAAGAGAACATGGCGAAGTCTTCTGTTACTGAATTTTCTGTCAATTTTTTTTATTAGACTTTACTTGAAAAATAGATCCCTGAAACACCTTGTTTTATATACCACATTTTTAAAAAGAGGGAATGTCAAATATTTGTCAAGAAAAAATATCCAGAGCTGAAGTTAAAGTGATTGAAATACATGAAATAACTGAACACATTTTACCTTATGTTACTAAGATCATTTATTTCATTTTTAACGAGGTTCTTTCTTTTAAGCCATCATTCTTTTTTTTTTTTTTTTGCTATAGGGTGCTTGCGCTTGCCAGACAGAGAGAGACAGAGAGATAGAAAGCGAGAAATCACCCCCCCAGGGGGGATGGCCACGCCGCAATCCCTTCTCCTCCATTCTCCTCTCGGGATCTTAGGCACACACGCACACGCACCCAGCGTGAGTTGAGTTTAAGCCACCGGGTCCGGGACGCAAACTGCGGTCAACTACGTGGAACTCCAGCAACATAGCCATTATGCTAACTGCTGGTCCCTGTAAGCCATCATTCTGAATTCGAATGACCTCTGTGAAGAAGAATAAAAAATCTACAACCTCAATTTATATCTTAGCTACTCCATGTTTCATAAATAGATTACCCTTATTGTCCACTGGTATGTTTCCTTCACAAAGAAGTCAAGGAAAAAATATTTTATTAGCATTTCTATTGTTTAGAGAGAATGATAGTAATACTTGTGGTTAAGAATATCACTGAATAGTCTTACAATTTCAATGTCAATAAACTCTTCTGACTGTTTTTTCTTTGATCAGAAAATGCATGGTTAAGAGGCTGTTCTCTAGCATATGTGTTAAAGTATTTCTTTTTTTTGAGAGGTTTTTGCTATAGGCAGCATGCGCTCGCCAGACAGACAGAGAGAGACATAGAGACAGAAAGCGAGAAATCACGCCCCGGGGGGGATGGTCACGCTGCAATCCTTTCTCCTCCATTCTGCTCTCAGGATCTTGGGCACGCACGCACACGCACCCAGCATGAGTTTTAAGCCACCGGGTCCGGGACGTGAACCGAGGTCCACTACGTGGGAGTCCAGCGACATAGCCATTACGCTAACTGCTGGTTCCCTTGAAGTATTAAAAATAATTAGGTACATATAGTTTACAAAAACATGAAAAATAAGTAAAAAGGATCAAATGAAAAACTGTACATTGCATTTACAAGTGATTTGCCCTAATTTCCCAACCAAGACCCAGGAATTATAGTAAGTTGTATTTCTCACTATTGTCAGTAAGAAGCGTAGACATTTGACGTGTTGCAGAAGAGCTTAAGAATATAAACTAGGCAAAAGAATGTTATATTGGCCATGAATGCTACACACAAAAAAAGATTTAGTTCCATCTTATGCTGTTTTTTAAATATGACAGAGCTATTATTGTTTTTGGAGCACTTTTTTAACTCATTTTTCCTTCCCATTTTCCTTCTTCCACATAGAGGCACTCTGATGAAAAATTTTAGAGGTTAGACAAGTCTCATTATGCCTCTTATGAGTGGTCATGGTCTCTTGTCATGCAGGACTGTGCCAGTCAGCCTCTGTGTCATGAATATAGTTTTTTTTTTTTTATAAGACTTAACAAAGGTTTCAAAGTAATCTATTTCCACTATAACACTGACAGAGAATAAACTGAACCCCATGTGTGCAATGTAGCATAAGATTAGCATGCTATTTCACATATGTAGCATGTGTGATGTAATGAATGCCAACCTTTACTTCCACTTTTCTAACTCTTAGGCCTTAGTTTTCTTTTTATAAAATGATCTCCATAATGGTGTCTATCATTCACATAGGGTGGTGAGAAGTAAATGAGAAAAGTCTTTTATAATAATGTATTCTGTCATCAGGTTGAACTTGGGAGAAATGGAACAGCCTCAAGTTGATTTAATTTAATCCCGTGTTGATTACACATTGGGGTCTTCACTTTCCTGAATGTACTGAATGTACAATGTCTGTGTGGTAAGTAACCAATGGGGAGTGGGCCATGTGGCTTGATGGAGATCTATAAACAATTTTCAGACCCATATAAACAGCCATCCTGATGGACAATCTATGAGAAGGTGTTGACTCTTGTCCCCACATTGTCTCTCAATAGATAGTGAATTTGGATTAAAAGTGGTTTGTAAGTGGTTTTTATCGTGCTGGCAAAAGACAGGCGTTCTCTTACTAGGGCTTAAGTTCTTTCTGTTATGTGATTTTCCTCTTTAACATTATTTACCTTATGAAATTTTTTTTAATCTGGTCCAAGAATTTGTATCTGCGTGCATGTGCACACACACAGAAACATACACGCTATAGGACACATTTTTTTCTCTTCCATAGTTTAACTTTAGAAGATAAAATTCAGTGTCTTGAGTTGTTGCATTATTTTCCTGTTCTCACAGTGTAGTAGTAAGCAGTTTTAATTGCTTATACAAATATTCACGAACTAATTCTTTCTTATTGTGGAACTTGAATAAAATTCAAGGTGGCTTTTTATTTTAGGTGAAATCTTGTTTTACCTGTCTGGAGTCCAATAACTAAGATTTCATTTATACTTAAAAAAAATCAGTAAGATATAAGGAGAAATCAAGTCAGTGAGACTTATAGATAAGCTGTTATTTTTCTTGATTTTTTTTAAAGACCTACTTATTATGGCTATTTTGTCTTTCTCCTCTTCTTCCTGCCTTGGGCATTGATATGATGCTGACATGTAGAACTAGTCATACCTAACTAGGAGTATGAATAAATAATAAGGATGGCACAGCAGAAAGCTAAAATCAATCTTGTTTTTTTGACAATGTTTTTGAGCAATATTTTTAGTAACATCCTAGAAATACGTACTTCAAGACTTATCATTACATGATAAATAGAAAACCCTAGGCATTTGCAATTCCTAACAATTTTAAAGCAATCTCCTTTTTTAAACTTTTTTTAAAAAAATAAAATATAAGGAAATGCGTGCTTAACCATTTTGATTATGGCCAGTGGGGGAGGTAATATTTTGGATATTCCCAAAGTACAATTGAAGTACATCAATAATAAGAGTTGCATTATTACTAATGAAAATTTTGAAATATTCATCTGTAATATATATATGCAAATTATCTAGAACAGTGCCTATCACATAGTAATGATTTTACAAATTAGAGGTAATTGGTTACTTTTAGTGGTAGGATGAGGGCTTGAAAACTCATGTTTCCTAACTCCAATTCCAATGTTCTTTTCGTTATACCACTCTGCAGATCAGTAACTAAGGAGCAGTAAGAGTCTAAAGCTGTTAACTTCCTCTATGACTATTATATCTCTCCGGAAAGAGTCCAGGACATAGTTAGTAGATTGCAAAATAATCTATGACTCATACTGGAACTTCCTTTTCCTACTCCAAAGAAATCCTAATTGTTTTATAGCCCAAAACTTTTTTTGTCAGAGTGATAAAGCCCAAGGACTCTTTAAAAACTATTTTTTGGGCTAGCATGGCTGATTTCTGAGTCCCAGACCCAGTGGTTTGAAAAACACACTGTGTGTGTGTGTGAGTGTGTGTGCCCAAAGTTCTGAAAGGAGGGAGAAGTGGAGGAAAAGGGATTATGGCATGACAGTATCCCACAGGGATGCTTTTATACTTTCCCTCTCTCACACTTCAGCAAGGGCATGTATGCTCTGACAAAATTAAAATAATAATAATAATAATTTTTCTAAATTCACAAAATACCATTCACATGGTTCAATAAAATCAAAGAAATTAAACTCAGTAATTAAAAAGCATCTGTGAGGGGCCAGAAGATGGTGTGATGGTTAAGGTGCTGAACTCATACATGGCCAACCACAATTCAAGTCCTGGACCCAATGACTTGAAATTCACTCCAGGCACATGTATGAACATATCCGAAATCCCAAGAGGAATATGGATAAGAAGAAATTACGGCATGGCTACCCTCCGAACCCCCAGGAGTGATTTCTCACTTTCTGTCTCTCGTATCTGTCTCTCTAGTGACTGCTTGCAATATATAGCAAAAGATCTCTCAAACAAACAAACAAACAAAAATCTGTGGTCCAGAAATTTCTGAATTAGTTTTTCCTAGAGTTATAAGACTCATTGCTTGACAATTTTAGAGAAAGTGTTTCTTTTAATAGCAGGTTATTGCCACCGTGCCATAAAACTGTTGTAAAGAAGAAACACAGATATCTGTCCTCAAACTGGAGGGTATCCCTTTGTTAAGTCCTGCTATGATGAAGGACTAAAGAGTTTTGATGGCTACCAATGCCCAGTTGGGCTTTCACAAGCAAGGGCTCTCATACACAGAAATAAAAATAAAAATAGCGTGTAAGCTGACACCAATGTCATTATCAGGTATCTTGCAGTTCTCAGAATTTAGACACAGACTAAGGACCACAAACTTAGGCAATGAAGGTGCAAGCTGTAAGTGTAGGGTAAGGTCTGTGGGTTGTCAACTAGAATAGGTTTATCCAGTCATCAGGTAAGATTAACAGATTTTAAGAAGT
>NW_006159745.1:887547-888459 GCF_000334495.1 Tupaia belangeri chinensis
CAAATGTAGAAGAGGGGGAAACACATTTATGTATTTATAGGCATTCTAATACCGACCATGTTGCAAATGAAAACCAAGAGCTTTCTAGGGTTCAAAAAATTAGCATCAAGTAAAATAAAACTCTGTATATTAAGCCTGTAGTTATTTATAGAATTAAATAACGAGATAATAATTCTCATTTCTTTTAACATCAATATTAATTGGCTATTTTATGTACAATGTACAATTCTTAATTAGTTAAAGCAAAAACAAATATTTTCTGTGCAATGTATGTTGTTATTACCTATTAAACGGCTGAAAAATTGTGTTAATTTCCTTATTGGTACCTTTATGCTTTCTTTAGTTACCCCACAATAGAGTGTATGTATGCAAAAATGTGAAAAGGAGTCATCCTCAACAATCCTGTTCCCACTCAGTCCTCTTTCCTCAGCCCTCCAGCTCCTCAGGATTCCAGGTGCCATACACAACCAGAGTGTGTTCATGCCAACCTGAAGTTCTGAACCCAGCATCAGCATACTGCTTCACAGCAGTATGACAACTCTGGGTATATTTATGCTCTTTTCTTTTCTTCCACTCTTTCTTTTTTGCCAGAGTGTGTATGTGCTAGTCAGAGACAGAATCAGAGAGATAAAAAGGGAGAAAACACAGCCAGTGATGCATGGTCATACCACAATCCCTACTCCTCCGTGTGTCTCCATCCAGTTGGAATTTGAGGCATGCATACACAGGCTCTTGGCACATTTTTCAAGGTGATGAGGCTGGGATTTGAACCACGTTACGCCATGTGGGATCTAGTTCTCTTTCTTTTTTTTTTTTTAATAGTTTTTTTTAAAAAGTATCCTTTGTTACTTAATTTTATTGATTCATTCATTTATTTTAACTTGACCAGAGAGAGAGGGAAAGTGAGAAAAC
>NW_006159745.1:889583-919176 GCF_000334495.1 Tupaia belangeri chinensis
CAAATGTAGAAGAGGGGGAAACACATTTATGTATTTATAGGCATTCTAATACCGACCATGTTGCAAATGAAAACCAAGAGCTTTCTAGGGTTCAAAAAATTAGCATCAAGTAAAATAAAACTCTGTATATTAAGCCTGTAGTTATTTATAGAATTAAATAACGAGATAATAATTCTCATTTCTTTTAACATCAATATTAATTGGCTATTTTATGTACAATGTACAATTCTTAATTAGTTAAAGCAAAAACAAATATTTTCTGTGCAATGTATGTTGTTATTACCTATTAAACGGCTGAAAAATTGTGTTAATTTCCTTATTGGTACCTTTATGCTTTCTTTAGTTACCCCACAATAGAGTGTATGTATGCAAAAATGTGAAAAGGAGTCATCCTCAACAATCCTGTTCCCACTCAGTCCTCTTTCCTCAGCCCTCCAGCTCCTCAGGATTCCAGGTGCCATACACAACCAGAGTGTGTTCATGCCAACCTGAAGTTCTGAACCCAGCATCAGCATACTGCTTCACAGCAGTATGACAACTCTGGGTATATTTATGCTCTTTTCTTTTCTTCCACTCTTTCTTTTTTGCCAGAGTGTGTATGTGCTAGTCAGAGACAGAATCAGAGAGATAAAAAGGGAGAAAACACAGCCAGTGATGCATGGTCATACCACAATCCCTACTCCTCCGTGTGTCTCCATCCAGTTGGAATTTGAGGCATGCATACACAGGCTCTTGGCACATTTTTCAAGGTGATGAGGCTGGGATTTGAACCACGTTACGCCATGTGGGATCTAGTTCTCTTTCTTTTTTTTTTTTTAATAGTTTTTTTTAAAAAGTATCCTTTGTTACTTAATTTTATTGATTCATTCATTTATTTTAACTTGACCAGAGAGAGAGGGAAAGTGAGAAAACAAGCCACTATGTCCAGGACTTGAACCTTGGTCTGTCATGTGGGAGTATCTAGCACCTTAATCACCATACCACCTGCTGGACCCCAGGGTATCTGGGATTTTTAACCACTAGGTTATGGGGTTGCTTTTTTGATGTTTTTTGGACATTGAACAAAAAATAAAATTCATAAGGAGAGTAAAACAGCTCCTCTCTCAAAAAACAAACAAACAAAATTTTTCCTTGTCTTTCACCTTCCCATTACAAATATTATTTAATCCATGCATAGATTATTTGTACCTAAATATGTTAGGATACTTTCGTAATTTAAATTATGTATGTATGCACCAGACGAAAATCTGTAAGAAGTGATGCATGCATTATTTTTTCACAGCAGCCATGAAATTTAGCAGTTTGCTTTTGATCTGAGGACCAATGGGATACCTAGATTTTTTAAACCAGTCAGACTGCTTGGTGCCTGGGGAAACCACATTCTACCTTTAATTCTGGCTATATTTAGTCCTAGCTGGGAGCTAACCCTAATTCTTAGGTTTTCCATTTGTATGACTTCCATAATCCAGTGCTGAAAGTCCTGGAAAATTGCTTTTACAGTTTTTTCCTTTTTCTTTTCTTTTTGGCAATAATTTGGCAAAGAGATTAAACTAATACAAACTTCAGAGATCTGTTCAACCAGACCAGAAATGGGTCAGTGGAGATCAGGAAATAGCTGTGTCGAAACTATCCTTTCAATGGTTCCTGTGTCTAAATTCATGGAAACATATGTCTACAACAGTGTATGGGACTTTGATCTCGATTGTGTCTTCTGACATAAGAACATTGTATTGCTGTGAGAGTATGTCTGACTCTGTTCCTTTCAATTTATCATATTATACATTTGATAATATAGAGGATTTAAGAGGATGTAAGGTTATATTATGACCATTAAACAGTGATGTAAAAAACTTTGTAGGATAAAATTTTTGTGGTATGATCCACATCTTTCACATCATTGGGAAAACGTAAGTGAAATTGGACCAATCAGAACTTCTAGTTTGGTATGATTGTCCTCTTAGGCTCCTTGCTACTTTAAATGCCTTAGAAACTTACATGTTTTCTCTGAATGCTCAAAGTAGAAAGCATTTTTTTCTTATTTATGAAATAGCATCGAAATATTTCAAGTAAAAATAAAAAGGATTGGTTAGCAAAATACAAAATATTGCATAAAAGGATATCATTGTTTATTTAAATGCTTGAATGGGGAGAAGCAATCTTTGCATACACACACACACACACACACACACATACACGGAGGAAATGGCCCCCAAGAAACAATTAAATGCCTGTAAAATGTGATTTTAAATAAATACAATATTTTTCCAATGGGCGTACCCAATAAAACCATAATATTTACAACTTGTTCCCAATAGTTTAAACAAACTCAAGTTCAAAGCTTTCTGCTTGCATTTTTGACACTATCAAAAACACTAAGGCTTAGTTTTGATGGATACTTCAAATCCCAAAGGTATTCTGCATATTATTGTGAGGATTCCTACAAAGTATGTTCTCATCACCATATCATATCAATACTACTAACAGCTTATATATCATGCATATGAGTATAGATGTTTGAAATCAGAATAGATAAGTTTTTTAGGTGTTACATGTTTAAAAGGTTTAGAAATACTGCATTTCTTCTGATTTTTTAAAAAATGTAGTCAACAGATGTGATTGAGCAACAACCACTTGCTCGGCTCTATGACATAAACAAGAGATAGCTTCTCCCCTCAATGTGTCCATAGCCTAGAGGAATAATCTGTACAAAATCAATCGAAAATAATGTTAAAGCTTTAAAGGTGGTTTGTATGGCTTCTCAAAGAAGGAATATCAGAAAGAATGAACTGAAGATATTGGTGAGGGAGAAAATAAGGAAATAAACCATACTGAAAGAACCCTAAAAGTTTAGGAAAGGGTATAACTCATGAAATAAGGTGCCACTGGTGCTTGGAAGAGCAATTGGACTAGGAAGAACAGAGACTGCATCTACTATTTTATAGAAATAAAATAGGTGATGCTTTGAGACTTCTCGTATGTAAATTGAGGTAGAATAATTTAAGTATCTAACAAGATAATTAATAAGAGTAACTTAGAACAAATCCTACCACATAGTAAAAACTAAATAAACTTTTGTTTTTCTCTACTACTGAACATGTGATTGAATAAGTCTTTACATGATTATAGTCACCAAGAGTGGAATCTTCTAGATGAGCCAATGATGTCCAAACACTATGGAACAGAGACACATTATTCTAGCTATGCCCTGTCCAAATTTCTGTCAAAATTAGACTCCATGAGCACAGTAAGTGTTTATTTCAAAAATAATTCTTAGATAATGTGTTATCCAGCAGTAGATAACTAGAATATTCCCCCACTCCGGACCACAAACTTAAGCCTGGATTTATCAGCAGAGACTAGAGATGAGTAAGATCATTCACTATGTATGTGACTTTGTAAGTATAGTGTTGTTAATAAAGCTGGTAAGGTTAGGGTACCAAATAAAAACGTTTTAAGTATTCACTTTGAGTGTCAGATCAATGCAAAGAGCATAAATCCGGGACTTGGAGAAAAGGCATGATCCAGGAATAAGGAATCTCAGAGTCATCACACTAAGAAAATAAAAGAACTGAGACTGTAAGTATATATGGTCTGAGAATAGGAAATTACAGATTAAGACTCAGTGGTCATTTTACTAAATGGATAGTTATTTTTTATCTGACACTGTGAAGTTGACTCAATTAATTTTGAATACTTTAGAAAAGTTGACTGAAGAAGAGGGTATTATTAGCAATATAGATTTTATAATGGCATTTATTACTGCTTATATTAACAGTAATGCTAATATGTCATCCTTAACTCTGCCATAGTCAAAAGTGCTTAGCAGAATATTGTTATTTCCTCATTGTTCAAAAATAATTGAATAAAGAAAACAGAACCACCACCAGCATCAGTCTCCTGTCATGATACTCAACTACAACACATCAGGGAGTAACCAAAGGCATGTTCTTATAATAATGATTCTTATCATCTGCCTTTAGCGTGGGAGAAATGGTGTAAAAAAAGCTATTATTTACAATGATGACCTGAATGAGATGTTTAATAACCTGTAATATGAATGCCAAATACCTTTCAGACTATACATTGTAAGGAAAATGGAAGTTACCACAAAATATATCACATAGTAGCCAAAGTTTTTTTGTTTGTTTTTTTTTTGTTTTGTTTTGTTTTGTTTTGTTTTTTTGCAACATCAATCAATACAGTGTTTGAAGGGGAAAAAAATCCAGCAATCCTAGAAAGACACTAGCTAAAAAATGACAGCTGAATCCATGTTTGACAGTATACAAAAGGTAATAGATGCTTGAAAAAAGGAGAGAGTAAAGAAAAAAATTCTAGGGAAGAGTAATGATGTTAACTGTGGGAGTAAGATGGTGTCAAAAGAGGAATGGATTATTGACAACAAAGGTTATGATGAAGGTTTCACATTAGAGTAGAGACTGTTATTCTCATGCATCAGTGAATGGAGAAATACCGAAAATGAATTCAAAGAAATTCTAAATCTTCAGTCATTTTAAGAGGAATGTAACTAAGTGGCAAAGTTGAGCCTGTCATGTACAGTCAAGAGGACAATTAAGAATAATCTTCAGAATAAAAATAGTGGAAGAAGGTCTATGTGTCCAATAATACATAATTCTTTAATATCCAAAAGTATATTTCAAATTGAATTTGGTGTTTTAGACATGTTCCTAAGGAAACTGAAAAAAACATAAAAAGAATATAGTGAGAGGTAACAGGCATAATTTAGCATTTCAGAGGATAATATATCAGAAGTTTTAAAAACATTTATAATGAAAAAGAGTTTGTGAACATCCAATGGTTGACCATATTCTCAACTCTCTTTTAAGAAAATTGGTAAAAGTAGGTTCATTCTGGTACCAGCCGGTGGCATGGTGGTTAAAGGCTCTGGACTACCACATGGCTGACCAACTTTCGAGTCCTGGACCTGGAGGCTTGCTTTCTAACTCTCTCTCTCTCATCAAACTGGATAATATAACAACAACATTAATAATAATAATAAGTAAAGTTAAATAAAATAATAAAAAATAGGTTCATTCTATTCAGATAGAAGTTTTGTTTTGTTTCTGAGAGGTTTATGTTATAGGGTGTATGTGCTCACCAGAAAGACAGAAAGAGACATAGAGACAGAAAGCGAGAAATCACCCCCTGGGGAGGATGGCCATGGTGCAATCACTTCTTCTCCATTCTCGTTGGGCACGAATGCACACATGCCTGGCATGAGTTTAAGCCATCAAGTCCGAGACTCAAACTGTGGTCGACTACATAGGAGTCCAGTGACATAGCCATTATTCCAACTGCTGGTCCCTATGCAGTTTGAAGTTCTAGGAGTCAGCCTCATGCCATACCCTAAAGATCAGTGCCTTAGCTCAAAAACCATGGATCAACTAGACTTATAGAAACCCAATGGTCTTTGAGATTATTTTAAAATGTCTGCTTAACAGAAGCATATCATATTAAATGATGACTAATTAGTGTAATCAACTGTCTCTCAAATACTGTTATAAAATATTACATCAGGAAATAAAGGATGACGATGACATAGCTGTAGTAGTAGAAACAAAATGTATAGCTATATAAAGAAAAAAAAGAAGAAGCAGAAAAAGAGAGAGAAAGCCCAAGATAGGCTGAGTCATAATAAAATAGAGTCACTAGTATGATATACTACACGCTTTCATGCACAGTCACCTGCATGGTCATTGGAGTAACTGGGGCTGCCATTATTTCTAAAATGACAATCTGTGCCATGTGCAGGCTATGGGATCAAGTGGGTGAGTACAAACAGGTACACAACCAGGTTACTTATACAAAACTCTGTAATTTGGAGTATCTTTGGTGTAACTCAATGGATGACTCACAATAGAAATGAAATCTTTAACTAGATACTTGAATGGCAAAATACAAGATGTCCAAGAATCATACACCTGATATTTATGCAAATTATTGCAGTGTGACTGTTCTGTCATATAAAATTACTTGCACCCTTTGTCTAATCATTCCATTTTATATCCTAAGGAAATATGAAGACTTTTCATCAAATGGAGTCACTTTTGGTATAGTTAGGTAAATAAAAATTACAACCTTAATTTTCAACAATGACAGGGTTAAATAGAGATATAAGCAAATGAGAAATTTGATTCATATGCTAAATCAGACTTTTGAAGAATATGCATTGAAAAAGGTATTATGTTCAGATATAATAGTAAACATAATAGATTTAAAATGATTAATGTAATTTTATTCAATTTTGTAAATGTAGATAGATAGTCATAGGATGAAAGCAAATCACCAACACTGATAATGGTGACAAGTGCTGGGCCAAATAATAGACAATTTTCTTTCTTTATATCCTATATATTTCCTTAACACTCTGTAGTTTACAGAGGTATTTGATCATTATTAAATATTAAAAAAGAGTCACCTGAAACTAAACATTGAGGACAAAAAGATAATGTCTTGCTAAAGTACATATTCTGTACTTTCGGAACTGTTTGCTTGAGTACAACAAGAATATTAATTCCTACCTCACCCCATCTTAAGATAATTTGTCTCAAAGCAAAATATTGTTATAAGAGCCCTTCACTAGTTCTGCTGAATGGCTAGTGGTCCATTGTAATTTTCAGAGAAATCTAGCTTCTTTCTTAGAGAAAACTTGAAGTGGTGCCCAAGCACTTAATATATAAGACATCGACATGCTCTAGAGACACTGATATCAATTAAATGTTGGAATGTTGTTAGACAAGGAACATGTCAAACACTGCCTCCATCCACGTAAAGGGGAACTATATGGTCTTCCAAATCACAGTCATCTTTCACCTGGATACTGAAATAAACTTCCTGCTTGTATCTATTTTTCTTTTTTTTTTGGAGAGGTTTATGCTATAGGGTGCATGCGCTCGCCAGACAGACAGAGAGAGACAGAGAGACAGAAAGCGAGAAATCATTCTCCAGGGGGGATGGCCACGCCACAATGCCTTCTCCATTCTCCTCTCAGGATCTTGGGCATGCACGCACACGCGCCCGGCGTGAGTTTAAGCCACTGGGTCCGGGGCACGAATTGTGGTCGACTACATGGGAGTCCAGCGACATAGCCATTATGCTAACTGCTGGTTCCCTCCATTCCATCTTTTTACCTCCGTGTCCACTTTAAGAAAAGGCCTCTAAGACACTAGCGGATAGTGTATCACATGACTGAGCAAAAATAAATAAATAAATAAATAAAATGAAAGCTCTACATCCCTGAAACATTACATAAAGGGAAGTCATTCTACTAACCATTGACCAACATTCAACTGTACCATGAGTAAGAAGTAGATATTTTTTGTGTTAAGTTGTTGGAAAACCCACTGATGAATTTGTGAGTCTGAGTGTCAAACAGAATTTAGTTAGTAGCTAATGTTGAGCATCACAAATTTTCATATGAATATAACTACAAAATTCTTGGTCCTACAGAACTGTGTGATTCACAAGTGCCTTGTCAGGAATACTTAAGTGTCCCAGGATGGACTGTTATTGCTTAGTGACATTTGTAGAGTAAACAAGTTGAGAAAGGTGACCCAAAGAACAGATACATAGAAACTCTGATATTATGATATTTTTTTTGGAATAGAAATATAAGAAAAATAAATGTAATAGATGCCTTCAATGAATGTAGTTAATTAGATGTCCTGGTAAATGATTAAACCATGTTAACATACAGGAGATATTTGTAAAGGAATACATAAAAAGTTATGGCGTGAAAAAAGAAGCTCTAATTGAGATTTCAAAGATAAAATAGCTTCATGTCACTCACCATATTAGAAGAAGGTAGCATACCATTAAAGGTTGGTGACATCAAAGAGTGAAAAGAATTGTATTTTAGGAGTAAAGTGTATCTTCATGTATCTTCAATAGACTATTGTGATTGTTGAGAAGAGAAACTTTTTTTAATACTGAAATAATTACGATTGAAATCAGCACGGAAAAGCAGAGGTCTGTGATAGTGATGACTAGAAAAGAGACATGCAATTTAATGGCATAGAATCTGAGTGGAAAGAAGTAAAAGCACAAAGTAAAATGAATGCATGAAAATTGTCTATAGAACCAAAAGTAATTGAAGTCTATTTCTTCATTTGGGGGAAATCAAAAGTAAGCCTTTCATGAGATAAAATACTTCAGATTTACCTTCAAATTTTCATAAATACTATAAAATGAATGTATTTCCTCAATATTTTTTAAAGAATTATTTTATTTAACTTTATTTAGTTATTTTAATTTGACCAGAGAGAGACAGAGTGAGCGAGGAGAGAGAGAGAGAGTGAGAAAGCAAGGTACCAGGTCTGGGACTCGAACCATGTTCAGCCATGTGGGAGTCCAGCGTCCTTATCCACCACACCACCTGCCAGCCCCATCCTCAATATTTTTTGCTGTGAATATTTGGTCACAACCCCATGCACTTTGATTTCTTTATAAAATAACACCTACTGTTGTATTATTTAATTTAATGCCTGCTTTCATCTCTCACATTGGAATTTGACATCCTTCTGTCAATATAATAGATATTTAGTATGTGTTTCTTAAATAAATTAATAAATGAATAGGAGGATGAATGCCTCTCAGAAAATGTGCAAAATGTACTGAATGATAGACACCAATCTCAGATGGGTATAAAGAAGATGCTTAAACCTGTTTTTCAGATTCATTTTGGGTTTTCTCACTTGAAGAGTTTCAGTTTCAAAAGAAGGAAGTAACAGGAGCTCTTCTCTCTAGTGAAAGTATGAATTTTTAAAATAGATATTGCTATTCTGCTTTAGAGAAGAAACAAAATATTTTGGAAAGGAGAGTTTTTTAGGCAGAGATATTAATTTGTATGAAGTCTTGGAGATATGATTATAAGTACAATTTAAGAAAGTGAAGAATACACAATGACTGTGGTGAATTATTGTAGTAGAAATATCTACAGATTAAAAGCTTGAAGGCATATGTCCTAGATCTTATTATATCGGCCAATTATCATGACACTCACCATTTAAAGCCTATATGTTTACAAAAAGGAAAAAAAGAACAGCGAACATTGTATCATGGAAATTTCCAGGTAATTAAATGAATATAAAAACTACTGATTCTGTCTTATGTTCAAAGGTCAGAAAAAAATCTTTTACTGCCCTATTTTATGTTTTTAATAATGACCAAGTCTTACCATGCCCATGATTTTGAAGCTTACTAATTTTAGTGATTAACCAGTCTTATACTACCAGTAATGTTGAGCAGAGATTTTAACTTAAATCTCTGATATCAGACCTGAGCTCTTAACTAGTAGGCTGCACTGGTTCTAATGCTAAAAAACATATGTGAAGTATTTCTTCTCAATACATGTGCCAATGAGAACAATGTTCCAATCGCTGTAGATACTTTAAGCAATATATATATATACACACACACACACACACACACACACACAATATATATATATATATATATACATATATATACACACACACGTATATTTATTTTTCTACTTAAACTGTTTCAATTGCCAATATCTCCAATATCTACATATGTAGGCAAATTCTATTAATCATTCAAATATGTCAAATGCGGTCTTCTCTATGAAGCAGTTCTAGTTTACAAAACCTAGAAAAGCATTATCTCCTTTAATAATCTATAAAATCATTCTTAAAAATAACCCTCTATAGTAAAGGTAGAAAATGTAAAGGTAAAAAATGTCTCCTCTGTTTTCTCCTTTGGCCAAGAATTTCTACTCAAACATACAACTGTCCAGTGAGAATGTGATTGCCTAGAGGTCAAGCACAAACTCTGAGGCACCATTTTTAATCCTACTGATCCCTGATCATAGTAGGTAGGTACCCAATGAATAACAATGGTAGCGAAACACTTCAACAAGTTTAGATGCTAAGGAAATGAAAGATACTATCAATTGTCATATGATTATTGATTAAATAATTCTTCTAAGAATTTAGTATGATAGGTATAATTTTGCCATAAAGCGTAGTCTGTGCTTTCATATCCTACTACAGTTAAAAAGAAATTCTGAAGTAACTTTCTCAATGAGAATTTCAACTTACATTCTGTATATTAGGATATGAAAATATCATTGTTCCATATCCTTATTTAGAGTCAATTAAAAAAATCTTCAATTTCCGAATAAAAAATGAAAAGGATGTCCTGTCTGTTGAAGCTAGTAAAATTGTCTTCACAGATGACTGATTGGTTGATTCAGCAAGAAATCGGTCAACTTTTAAAGACCAGAAAAAATGCATTTCACACAGTGCCAAGAATCATAAAGTTGCTAAGCCAACTGGGAGTTAAAGAACTCAGGCAAATTAGAGCTAGCATGGAAAAAGAAGAAACAGATCAAATCCTCATTGACTCTCTCAAGCTAAACTAATACTATTCCTAACACTTGGGCCTATACCATTGAATTTTCTATTGTACACTTATTTCCTTTCTTAGTGTAATAAACATGCAGTCTTAAAACTCTTATGAGTCTTCGTAGTCTATGGCCTTTTCCTCAGTAGTCTGTTTCTTGTTTTTTTTGTTTTGTTTTGTTTTGTTTTTGTGTGTGTGTGTGTGATTTCTACTCAAACATACAACTGTCCAGTGAGAATGTGATTGCCTAGAGGTCAAGCACAAACTCTGAGGCACCATTTTTAATCCTACTGATCCCTGATCATAGTAGGTAGGTACCCAATGAATAACAATGGTAGCGAAACACTTCAACAAGTTTAGATGCTAAGGAAATGAAAGATACTATCAATTGTCATATGATTATTGATTAAATAATTCTTCTAAGAATTTAGTATGATAGGTATAATTTTGCCATAAAGCGTAGTCTGTGCTTTCATATCCTACTACAGTTAAAAAGAAATTCTGAAGTAACTTTCTCAATGAGAATTTCAACTTACATTCTGTATATTAGGATATGAAAATATCATTGTTCCATATCCTTATTTAGAGTCAATTAAAAAAATCTTCAATTTCCGAATAAAAAATGAAAAGGATGTCCTGTCTGTTGAAGCTAGTAAAATTGTCTTCACAGATGACTGATTGGTTGATTCAGCAAGAAATCGGTCAACTTTTAAAGACCAGAAAAAATGCATTTCACACAGTGCCAAGAATCATAAAGTTGCTAAGCCAACTGGGAGTTAAAGAACTCAGGCAAATTAGAGCTAGCATGGAAAAAGAAGAAACAGATCAAATCCTCATTGACTCTCTCAAGCTAAACTAATACTATTCCTAACACTTGGGCCTATACCATTGAATTTTCTATTGTACACTTATTTCCTTTCTTAGTGTAATAAACATGCAGTCTTAAAACTCTTATGAGTCTTCGTAGTCTATGGCCTTTTCCTCAGTAGTCTGTTTCTTGTTTTTTTTGTTTTGTTTTGTTTTGTTTTTGTGTGTGTGTGTGTGTGTGTGCATGTGTGTGTGTGGTGTGCATGTGTTTGTTTTTCTTCCCAGAATCGGTCAAGCTAGCTCATCCTTCTCAGAATACAGGTTTCCTTTCATTCCTTCAAGAGAAAAGAATGCTTGGTGTTTATTTAGAATATTATGACTACATTGTAGAACGTGCCTCCTACCAGTTGGGGTGCAACAGAAAATGTCTCCTCTGTTTTCCTGGGAAATCAAGAGGAAGTTTTGCTGTTTTTAGTGTTTAATATATTTCCTGAAAATGTGTAGGAAATGCCTGTTTGAAGTTCTGAAGCAAACTACCTTGATGTTCACAGAGATGAGACAAACTATTTGATGAAAGAAATCACATTCAAGAATCCTATGAGAGGAAGGCAGCCTATTTATTTACATGAAGATCAAAGAAACTACACATGAATCGAGACTACGTTTTTTTCCCTGATTTGCAAAGAATAATCTACATGGCTGAAAGAGAAAAGTGGTATGGCCTTATTGACTATATTTTGGTTTTAAGTTTAAAAAATTTAGCATACTAAAATGGTACTTGTAAAATTATTTTTTAAGAAGTATTTATATTTTATTACCTACCAATAATAGATTTGAATCAAACAAATTAAAATGATATCTTATTGATATTTTGGCTGTTTTTCTTTTTTAGAAATAACCAACAATTTACTTTATAAGAACACAATGAAAGCCACACTTAACAAATAACTGCTATCAATGATTAAAGGCCTTTATAATCAAAGCCAGTAGAGCATTGTACAGATGCCAGGATAATTTAATACAACAGACAGAATTCTTCTAAATGCCCTAGACCATAATGATTTGCTGCCTAGTACAATATTCTTCTCTCTATAAAAGAATGAATGTTGCCCCCACATGAGAAACTTGAGTGATGTTTCATGTGAGAAAAAAAACACATTCTTAAATCTTAAACTCTTTTCTTCTTATGTAATCTACCTCCTTTTTCTCTCCTACTAAGGTTGACTGAGCTTTAAAGAATAGGAAGGGAGGCAAAAACGCAATCAACTTCAAAAATCACTTTGGCACAGCACACCAAAATGCATCCAATTAAAACATTAAACAGTATGCTAATAATTATGTTTCCTATAGTGCCTTTTCATCAAGGATTTCAAAGTCAAATTTACAATTCCTTCATTATGCTCTGGACAACTCTTAATTCTGATTGCTGGCAAGTCTCCCTCCCTGCTTCCTAACCCACATTCAAATGTTCTAACTGAATTTGATGAAGGACAATCATTTTTCCTTCCAATTCTGCTGGTCTTGGGTTCTCCTTTATCATCTTTGACTTTGCATAGCTAGCTGAGTGACTGATTCTGAGCAATTTGTAAGCAGAAGTTGGCCAATTTTAAATGTTAAAAATTTGAATTATAGGCTTTTTAAAAGTGAATGAACTTTTATGGTTTTCAGTTACACGCACTTAGCTTGAAGTGCACTTCTAAAATTCTGCCTTGACAAGCAAAAGGTGATTATCAAAAAAGCATAAGTTAAATATGCAAATTAGTGCTTTTGAAACTCATAAACAATGATATCTCTAAATAGGTTACCTGTAAATATGCTACTGCTGCCCTAAGAGTTGACATTTCTTTAATGTACTTTTTTTTTTTTAGAGGTTTTTGCCATAGGGCACGTGCGCTTGCCAGACAGAGAGAGACAGAGAGACAGAAAGCAAGAAATTACTCCCTAGGGGGGATGGCCACGCCACAATCCCTTTTCCTCCTTTCTCCTCTCGGGATCTTGGGCACACACACACACATGCCCAGCATGAGTTTTAAGCACCGGGTCTGGGATGCGAACTGCTGTCAACTATATGTGAGTCCAGCGACATAGCCATTACGCTAACTGATGGTCCCTCTTTAATGTACTTTTTAAAGGAAAACAGATATATGAAGTTGAATTTGATGTAAGTACCATACACACTAGATAATTCAAAAGTAGTTGGGTCTATCCAAAAAAATTTTGCTCAATAACATTATTTTGTTCTACAACTATATTAACTAAGCTATTTAGTCTTTTAACAGCATCTTTCTAGATTTCTATAACAGAATTTATTTTTCTGCTGTAAAAAGTAATAATTATCTTTTCTTTTTGTTGTTTTTCTATTTTCTTCCTTCATAACAAGAATATTCATCTACTCATTTTGCTAAGTTATTTTATTCTCAAGGCTGGTTTTTAACTCTTCTGAACTGATACTTTCTTTTTTGAAATTCCTTTATATGATTCAAGTAGTTGAAAAACATGCCTTAAACTAAATTAGAATTCCTTGTAGCCAGGGTTTAAAAAGCATTAAATGCAAAGTCCTAGAAACATTTAGAGTCTATTCCCAATTCTGCCATTAATTATCTATAAATCATTTAAAAATCCAGATCAATGCACTCATACTTAGCATTTTTATTTTTAAAACAAAGTGAATGATCTTAGCAGTCTCTAAATATTCAAAATTATATAGTTTATCTTAAGGTCTTAAATTGAAAAAAATCAATGTAATCAAAATGTCAGTTTTACTAAAATTAATTCCCATATTCAATGTGATTCAGATCCAATTACCTGAGACATTATTTACAGAAATAGAAAAAAATGATAAGATTAATCTGGAATTTTAAAAGACCCTGTATCACCAAGGAAATACTCTGCTGAAAGACTTAAACAGTGGAGGCATCTCACTACTCAATTTTAAAATATATTACAAAGTGATGAAAATCAAAGCAGCATGGCACTGACACAAAAACAGACACATAGGTCAATAGAACAGAATAGAGAATCCAGAAATAAACTCCAAGTAATACAGATAGCTTTTCTTTGACAAATGGTACAAGAAAATGTAGTGGAGAAAATAACATCTTTTCAGCAAATGGGGCTGGAAGAACTAAATATTCACCTGTAGAAAATGAAACTGAACCCCCCATCTCTCATCATTAATAAGAATGAACTCAAAATGGATTAAAGACTTAATATAAAGCCTCAAAATACAAAATTACTAGTATAAAATGTAGGAGAAACTTTTAAAGGTATTAGAGTAGGCAAAGATTTCTTAAATATGATCCCTAAAACATAGGCAATACTCCCCAAAGGAGACAAATAGATTAAATTAAGCTAAAAATCTTTTCCATAGCAAAGGAAACAATAATTAAAATGAAAAGGCAACCCTCAGGATGGGAGAAAATATTTGTAATTTTTTTTTTTGAGAGGTTTTTGCTATAGGGTACGTGTGCTTGCCAGACAGACAGAGAGAGATAGAGAGATAGAGAGCAAGAAATCACCCCCTGGGGGGATGGCCATGCTGCAATCCCTTCTTCTCCATTCTCCTCTTGGGATCTTGGGCACACATGCACACACACCTGGCGTGAGTTTTAAGCCACCGGGTCCGGGACGCGAACCACAGTTGACTACGTGGGAGTCCAGCAACATAGCCATTATGCTAACTACTGATCCCAATATTTGTAAATTATTTCTCTAACAAGGGATCGATATTCAGAATGTATTGAAAAATCAAGCAGCTCACCCATTAAAAATAATTAATCCAATTAAAAATGGGCAAATGAATGTACAGCTCTACAAGGAAGACATTCAAATGGCCGTGAAAAAATTGTTCAAAGTCTCTTGTCATAAGGGAAATGCAAATTAAAACCACAAGGAGACACCAATTAAGCTCAGTTAGAATGTCTAGGATCAAAATATTTAAGAATAACAAGTTCTGGCAAATCTGTTATGAAAAGGGAATCCTCTTTTACTGTTAGTGGAAATGTTAATTAGTTTAGCCTCTTTGGAAAGCAATATGGAGTTTTCTCAAAAAGGTACAGATAGAACTTCCATGTGATCCAGTAATCTCAGTTCTTGACATTTACCCAAAGGATAGGAAAACACTCAAAATGTTTGCACATCCATGTTTATTGCAGCATTATTCACAATTACTAAAACATGGAGACAACCTAAGTGTTCCAAACTGATGACTGGGTTGAGAAATGGTGGCACCTATATTATGGAATATTACACAGTAAGAAGAAACAATGAGATACTATTGTTTGACTCAGAATGGATGAATATAGAAGATATATTACTGAGTGAAGGGATCTAGACTTTAAAAGATACACATTATACGGACCAGCAGTTAGCGTAATGGCTATGTCTCCCACTTAGTCGACCGCAGTTTGCGTCCCGAACCCGGTGGCTTAAAACTCATGCCAGGCGCATGTGCGTGCTTGCCCAAGATCCTGAGAGGAGAACGGAGGAGAAGTGATTGTGGCGTGGCCATCCCCCCTGGGGGGTGTTTTCTCGCTTTCTGTCTCTATGTCTCTCTCTGTCTATCTGGCGAGCACAGGCGCCCTATAGCAAAAACCTCTCCAAAAAAAAGAAAAGATACACATTATATATCCCCATTCAGTTTTACTGAGTTTCTACCTCTATGGCAGAGATTGAGAGATCTGAAGATGTGCTAGTGGAGAGGATGGGTGTGCATTCTAGAGACTGTAAGGAAAGTGGTTGGTAGAGAGTGGGTGGTAGAGGGCGGGTGTGAGTTGCAAGATGAGAAAGCATTTGACACAAAAATGAAAAAAAGAAAACAATGAAGCTGTGTATAAAAAAAATGTGGTTTCTTAAATGGTAAGGGTATTATTGGATTTATTATTAGTAGAAAGAAAGTATTTTCAAAAAATAAAGCATTTTCCCCCAATTATCAAAGCAAAATATAATAGTTTAAAAAAAAATCCTTGAGAGACCAGCAGATGGCGTAATGGTTGTATTACCAGACTTCCATGACTTGACTGCAGTTCCAGTGTCAGATCCTGCAGCTTAAACCCATACCTGGAGGATGTGCATGCATGCCCAAAATCCTGAGTTGAGAATGAAGAAGCGATGGTGGCATGGCCATTCCCACTGGGGGAGTGATTTCTCACTTTCTGTCTCTCTGTCTCTCTCTGTCTCATCACAGTGCATGTGCCCTATAGTAAAAATCTCTCTCTAAAAAAAAGGAAAGAAAAGAAAAATCCTTGAATGATTACCAAGTGATTTTGCTAAAAAAAAATTATATGGTTTAAAATGAAATCTTAGAGTTATGTGCCTTGAAGTTCTTTATACTTTATTATCTCAAAATAACAATGCAACATGTATTCCAGGCCTGTATTGTACAAGGTACTGTGCCAATAGCCATGTGCTAATAGCAGATGAACAAGAAAGAGCCCTTCCTTCCTTCATTTGTACATCTGTACAATCTTTTCCTGTCCGTTTTTATATATGTTGTCTAATTTGATGCTCATAACTTAAGAGACAGAAAGAAAAGTTAGTATTATCCCCATTTAGAAAATAAAGATAAATAGTTTCAAAGATACTAAGTATTCATTAGAAAATTCTAGAGCTAGTGAAGAGACAGAACTAAAACTGTATAGCATGTTATTGTTACGTATTGATTGAGTGGGCACTGTTCTTGAATGACATTCTTTAAGCCTGTCTTCCCCAACCACATAATATTGTCCCACTGTGAAATAGGCATTACAATTTTGTATGTACTTCTAATGTTTCTCAAAGGGAGCCTTGTTTAATGATATAACATTTGTAAATCTCTTTGAATAAAGGAATCATTTAAATGCAAAGTATCCCTGAACATTATCCCCTTTACTCTCCCACTGGGTCCATAAAAATCAAATAGGGCTGAATACGATCTTTTAGGAGCATAAAGGTGTCATAAATTGACTCTTTGCACCTTGCTATACCACCCCCTGGAGAAACTGTGCACCTCATGCAGATCTCTAAGTGAGGTTATGATGCCCAGGCCACAGCCCTCCATAGAGCATAGCAGGGGAAATTGACAAGCTGAAAACCTCTCCTAAACTTGTACTTAGTCTCAAATCAGCAGGCAATGGGAATTAGTTTGCACAGCTCAAGCAAACACCTAGACAGAGATCAGACTTTCACAGGAGGGCAAATCAAGATTCTTGGAATAAAAAATGATGCTGAATGACTGAGGCAGAATTCTGCACAGTTTTTTCCACTCCAGTTTCGTTGTATGCACCTCCTCTTCCTCTTTTCCTCTTAATACTCCATTTGTGTCCCAAAGTCACCATTTATGTGTTGTATCTATCCTCTCATTCATTCCCCTTTGATTCTATTGCTATTTCCAATATAAGTATGTGAACACAAACATACTCTAGTGTTATTCTAACTGATTTGCTACTAATGTTCCTTTTTTAATTTTTTTTTTTTTTTCTGCCATGGGCCAGAGAGAGACAGAGGTAAAGTGAGAAATCACCTCCCATCTCCCCCCAGGGGTGATGGCTTTGTCACAATCTCTTTTCCTTAAGTCTCCTCTCAGAATTTTGGCCATGCATACACATGTGCTCGGCATAATTTTTTAAGCCTTGGGTGCAGCACTCAAACTTCGGTAAGCCATGTGGATATCCAGTGCCTTAACCACCACACCATCTGCTGGCTTCATTGCTACTGTTTCTTTACTCATTACATTAAACTCTAAATCCAACTATCATCGATACTTTTCTTGCCTATGATATGCTCCTTCGTTTATCTAATATAATCTATGAACTTCAGCTTAGCATATTAAAAAAAAAATCTTTATGAGCAGTGCCTGCTTTACTTATCTCACTCAGGCCGCTATTTTTGAGCCCTTTTGCTTATTAAGGTTTGTAACTGATTTATCTTGTTTCCCCCATAAGAAATGGTTTTTAGCTGTATATCAAATTTCCTGCAAAATCCTAGTAGACATATCTTTTACAGAATTATGAATTCTTAAATTGATATAAAATATACATATAATAAAAAGTACAAATCTTAAATAAAAATCTTGATGTCTTTTGACAAATGTATTCTTTCTATAAACAACACCCCAAGAGATTTAGAACATTTCTTAATTCAGAGAATTTCATCTAATAAATTCCCCTAATACCTTAATTACTACTGTTCTGGGTTTTTTACAACAGATTTTTTTTTTCTTGATCAATGAATTCATAAAAATGAATTCATGTAATATGTACTGATTTGTGTCTGGATTCTTTGCAATTTAGTATAAATTTGACATTTATTAGGTTGAGAAAATTTCCTTCCATTTTTGTCTTGCAGTGAGTCTTATCCTGACTGGACCTTTAATTTCGTTAAATGCTATTTTCTACATCCATTGAAATAATCACATGGATTTCCTCTGCTATATTGTTAAAATTTTTGAAGATTAGTCCAACTTTAAATTTATAGGATTAAACCAAAAATTTGTATGCTGTACTTGCCATTTTATGTATTTTTGGTTTTGATTTCCTAAAATTAAAAAATTTAGAGATTCATATGTGGCCTGTAATTTACTTTTTTCTTCTGTGTCCATTCTAATATAATGATAATGCTGGCCTCATAAAATCAGTTAAAAAGTGTTCCTTCTTCCCCTATTTACTAAAAATGTGGTATAAGGTTAATATGAATTATGCTTCAAATATTTTGCAGAAATCATGAGTGCTGTCAAAATAACTTGAAGTTTTCTTTGTTGGAAGAGTTTAAATAACCATATTATTTTCTATAATAGATACAGAGCAATTCAAATTATTTTATTTATGTCTAAGTCAGTTTTGATCATTTTGAATTTTCAAATAACTTTCCCATTGCATCTCGGTTGCTGATTTAATAGCTTAAAGTTATTTATCTTATTTCTTCATAATCATTTTGCTGACTTTAGATCTGTAGCAATACCCCTGTCTAATTTTTTTTTTTTTGAGAAGTTTTTGCTATAGGGTGCGTGCGCTGGCCAGACAGAGAGATTCAGAAAGTGAGAAATCAGCCCCCGATGAGGGGTTGGCCACACTGCAATTCCTTCTTCATTCTCCTCTTGGGATCTCGGGCATGCACGCATTCACACTCAGCGTGAGTTTAAGCCACTGGGTCTTGGACTTGAACCACGGTCGACTACATGGGAGTTCAGTGACATAGCCATTACGCTAACTGTTGGTACTACTCCTATCTAATTTTGTTGATCAAAAGCCCTTGTCTTTTGTTGATCAATCTATCTAACAGTTAATCAATTAAAATATTTGATTATAAAACAATGTTTTTCTCATTGTACATTTTTATTTCACTAATTAATACTTATCAATATTGTTTCCTTTTTATACAAAATTTGATTTACTTGTACTTCTTTTTCTAGTTTCCTAATTGAAGACTTAGATCACAACTTTGAATGTTTTTCTTTTCTAGTGTAAGTATTTAAGCTCTAATTTTCCCTCCAAAATTTATTTTAGTTGTAAATTCAAATGTGCTACACATATGTCTACATAATATATAATACATAACATAAAACATGTTGATTTACATTAAGTTAAAAATCTTGTAGTGTCCTTTGTGATAGATCCTTAGACCCTTAGGTGATCTATTAGAGATTTTTATGGCTTTACTTAGATATAAGTCACATACCTTCCACTTCACCCACTTAAAATGCTCAATTAATGGTTTCTACTCTATACCTCGAGTTGTGAATTTAGCACCAAATCAATTTCAGAATATTTTCATTATCTCAAAATGCAACTCCATATTCCCTAACTGTTACAACAAATTTCCACCTCCACCCCCAGCCCTAGATAATCATTAATCTATTTCTTTCTCCATAGATTTCTAAACGGTGGACATTAAATATAAATAGAAACCTTATTATATATGTGGTTCATTTTGATTGTCTTATTTCACTAAGTATAATGTTTTCAAGGTTCATCCACATGGTAGCATGAATAAGTACTTCGTTATTACATAGGATGGGAGAAGGAGAACATAACAGTCATGGAGGGCTAGGTCATTGAGTGTTTAGGACAGGAGTAGGCAAACAATTTTTTTTTTTAATCCAGATAATAAATATTTTAAGTTTTATAGCCCATGAAATATCTGTTGCAATTCTTCAGCTTTATTGCATAGCATGAAATCAGCTGTAGGCAATACATAAATGAACAGGCTTAGTTGTGTTCCAGCAAAAATGTGCTTACTAGTTGTGGGCTGGATTAGCTTGCGAACTATAGGGTGATATCCACCTTTTTAGGTTATGGCAAATACTAATGGGTTGTGGGATGTATGTTAGGTAATGCGTGAAGAAGAAAATTTAAAACGGGCTGACCAGATCATGTCAGTTTATGTCTACGAGCCAAAGGAATTTGATATTTTTCTTTAAAAAAACTGAAAAACCATTTATATCTTTAAGGCAATGTAATATAATCAGCACTAGATTTTATGATAATTTTGATGCCAATGCCAAGAGAAGATTATAATAGAGAACTACTGGAGGCACAAAGGACTATTAGGATGAACTATTAGTATTCAATAGACTAACAGAGCATGATTAACAGTTGAGAGTCAAAGAGATAAATATGAGAGCTATTCGTATGGAAGTGGTTGTTAAAGATATGGAAGTAAGAAGAGAACCTCTGCAGACATTATTCAGCAGATGAAACAAAAGTCTCAGGATAAAATTGGGGAAACAACAAAATTATTTAAAGAGTCTGTGGAGATTGAGGATAAGCAAAGGACATTGAAAATGTAAGAAAAAGAAAAAAATTACATGAATAGGTATTTAAAATCCTTAGTGATAAGAAAAAATTCTTTGTCCTTCAAATTTCTAAAAATTATGAAGTTGGATAATGACTAGTGATTTTATCATATAGGAAATCAAATGCTTTTTTTTCCTTTCTTTTCTTTTTCTTTTTTTGGAGAGATTTTAGCTATAGGACGTGTGTGCTCTCCAGAAAGACAGAGAAAGACAGAAAGCAAGAAATTGCCCCCCAGGGGGATGACCATGCCACAATTCCTTCCCCTCCATTTTTCTCTCGGGAACTTGGGGATGCATGCACACGTGCCTGGTATGAGTTTAAGCCACAAGGTCTGGGATTCAAACCACGGTCAACTACATGGGAGTCCAGCAACATAGCCATTATACCAACTGCTGGCCCCTGAAAATCAAATGCTTTTATGAACTAACAGTGAAAGTATGATCTTTCATAGTTACCTTGCAGCATGATCTCACAATTTTTATTCAATTTCTCTATTTATAACTGTAACTTCGTAATTTTACTTCCTGAATTTAATTTCCAGAGAAATACTCACATGATACTTATGAGGCAAGTAAGGGGTATTTATCAACCTGGCATCTGTGAACATGGAAGTTAGAGATAGACCACGTGCTTACATATGGAGAAAAGGATAGTGTGTTGAGTACATAGCATGTGTGATAGATATATGATCATCAAAATAGTCACTGTAAAGAAGGAACTTTAAACTGTCCTCCTTGTGAAGGCCTTTAGATTGGACCCATTCTGTGAGAGGATTATATATCTCATCCCATCATATCACATTTGGATATGTGACTTACATTGGCTATTGAAATATGAGTGAATATGACTAGTACACTTTATAAGCAGAAAATAGACCAAATATAACATGGTTCCTCTGTATTTTATTTTTTCTTCTGTCACAGAGTGGCAATATTCTATACAGGGCCTTTTCCTTAAACCTAGATCTCAGTCCTAAGAGGCTATAGAGCAGAGACACAACATGTAACACAAATACTAATTAAACATTTGTGTTTGTATGTTATTATATATTTTGTAAAATTTTCCTTGCAGCACATCCTACAAAATCTGATGGATACTCTGTAGAATATCATGTAGTTTGAAAGACCTAGTTCAATGTATGGAAAGCAACATGTTTGCATCTTAAATACGTAATGGTGAGTCAAAAGAAAAGAAATAAAAAAACAAACAAAAGGAAAAGGAAGAAAAGTGCTAAAGATTGTTTATATTGCTGACATCTACAACTACCTTCCCCAAGTCCAGCTACAAGATAGGGAAATCCTTTGCCAATTTCATGTCATCCGGCTTCCAAATCCAATATCAAAAGAGAAACAAAAAAAATATCAAATTCTAAGAGGAACCAAGAATTACTATAACAATATCTTTAAGAACAAGGATCACATGATAACATATTGCTTGTGAGAGATGAACGTGTAAAGAATGGCCTTAATTTCATGTATGAGGCCCCTTCAGGAGCTAAAAAGAAAACAAAGAGAAAAACGAAACAGAAGGAGAGACTAAATGCAAATTTGAATGGCAGAAAGGAGCCCCATGAGAAAAATATGCCTAAGATGACATGATAACTAGATATCAGCCCTTTGGGATTCAAATTCAAAATATACAGTGCATTTTGTGTCACAAATGGGGTCATGACAATGCAGATAGAGAATATCCTTTGCTCGGTCTTTCTGGGATCAATGCAAGTTCAGTTCCCACTGATAGCTCTGGGCAATTGTTGACCTCTCAGAGCTAAAAGCAGAGACGTGAAATAGTGAGTTTGCCCTGAAACAAAATATACCAAGGAGAAACTCGAATGTAAATGACCCATCACAGGAGTATGTTGCAAATGAGGGCGAAGAAGAATCTGAAGCTGAATTGTTGAAGTCAATAACAACCAAACAACAGAAGAAATTTCTTAGAAAATTGGATGGACTTGAAAAAGAAAAAAGAAATGACAAAGAAAAGAGAAAGAAAAGTTTTAGCAGAGCAGAAATAAGGCGTGCGTGCGCACATACACACACACACACACACACACACACACATACACACAGAAACAAAAACAAGTCTTCCTCCTCTTCCTCTAGTAGGATTTCAGAGAGCATCTGTGAGAGTAACAACAAAGAAAAGAAAAAGAAGGTGAAGAAGAAGAAGAAGAAAAACAGAAAAGAGAAGACAGAAACACAAGTGCTCAAGGAATCACAAGTAATTCAAAGGAGAAAGAGTCTAAGAAAAGAAAACAAGAGCGTTATGGGGAGAATAGCAAATAGAGCCACTCTGGTGAAGACAAAAAGTCCAGAAGCCATTATCACAGACGAGAGAAGAGAGAAATCTGACAGAAATAAGAGGAGCAGCAGAAGTCACACCAGGGATGAGAGGGGTAGGAGAAACTGAAGCACAAGTCATGACAGTTATAAGCAAAGGGAGAGGGGGAAAATGGCCACAATGAAGTCCCAGTGAAGGAAGGAATAGAAGGAATGACACCAGGTGCCATGGCACAGACACATACAGAAAAAAATTGAACAGAAAACGCTCAGGAAAGCATAAACATGCTATGGTGACAGAAAAGCTAAACAGAAGTAGAGATATTAAAAGAGACGTACTTACCAATCACCCAGGAGTAAAATATCTCCACTATTTTACTGAGTACCTTTAGCAAGAGCTAAATTATGTTCTATTGTAATTCTAATAAAAAAGCTCTATTTTATTTTTTTAAGAGAATTTTGCCTTAGGGTGCATACTCTTATGAGAGAGAGAGAGAGAGAGAGAGAGAGACTGAGAAGGAAAGTGAGAAATCGGCCCCTAGAGGGGATGGCCACACAGCAATCTCTCTCCATTCTCCTCCCAGAATCTTGGGTATGCTTGCATACATACCTGGCATGATTTTCAAGACTCTGGGTCCATGACTCAATCCTTGGTCGACCATGCTGGAGTACAGTGATATAACTGCTATGCTATATGCTGTTATGAAAAAGCTCTATTTTAATTTTTTAAAAAAAGGGGGAAGCAAAACACAAGAGTCTAATGCAATATTAGTTAAGTAAGTTAACAAAATTAGTCAAATTGCATATTTTAGAAGAATTCAATGAAACATATCCAATATATTAGGTCTACAAAAAGTCATGACATATTTTTCTATACAAAAGGAACTTTTGGCTATTGGAGTTAAGGAGGATAAGAATCTGTAATAGAAATAAAAAGATACAAAATAATAACTCAATATTTACCTACATGTGAATGGACATATAGGCATACTAGATATATCTTTCCAATGATAAGAAATGTTAAATATATAGATAATAATAAATATAAGTAGTTCACTCCTCTGCATCTGAGAACCAAAATAAATAAATAAATAAATAAAATAAGAAAAAATATTACAAGTAGAGAAAGAAAAGAACAAACCAATTTTGAGGAAGTTTAAAGAGGAGGACATTTCATCTAGTAGGTAGAAACTTAACATTACCAAATGCCACAAAAGGTCAAAGGAGATAAGAATTGACAAGTGACTATTTGTTTCACTTGTTATACAGTCACTAATGCAATCCTATGTTTCTGTAATTGCAGGTATTATGAAAGCATGGGGCCGATTTAGAAGGGAAATTTGGAAGCAGTTTGTCAGGAAACTGTGTAATTGCATTTCTCCCTCCCTCCTAACCTTTTGCAGTAGAGAAGAGGATTTGACAACATTTCTTGTATGTCTAAACTGAAGAGAATATTCGTTTCACTGCTTTTGTCATGACTACACCTTAGCGATGTTGGCCAACTTATAAGGTGTTGAGGCATGTCGCTTTGGCATTCAACAAAAATTGTCAGATCACTTTCAGCCTATTCTTTGAGAGATTATGGTTGTCTCATTCCAGAACGCATAATAGTTACCTTTAGATGAGCTTCTATTTCCTTGCTGCGATTTCTATTTTCTAAGCCCACTGGAATAGTCTTTGTTAGCTCAATACAGGAGTGGGTGCCTCGCAGGTAAGGCCAGCTCTAGTTCTAGTGTATTTCCCAGGTGCACGGTGTGTCCTTGGCAGATATCGGAGGACATAAGCCTTTGCACAATCCATGCATGCAGCTTTTCTCTCCTTCTGATTTTATATTTGCATGAAAGAATTAAAGTCCTGGCAAAATAAAGTTTGTTCTATAAAAGTCTGTTTATATTACCATGTTTTACATTTTTGATCCCTACCATTAGTTTACGATTTTTATGACCTGAGCACCTCTTGATATGACACTCAGTTTTTCTCTTTCTAGTGTTTATATTATAGGGAAGATGTTTTGTAATGAGTGATAAGAAAAGAGAATATTAATTTCTCAAAGAAAGGACTTTTAGCTCAAAATTCCCAATAGGGAAAAATGAATGAGAGAATGGAAAGATAAGAAAATAATAGAGAAATATAAGTAGATAGTTACTTTTTAAATCATATTAAAATGAAAAAAGTAAAACTTTAAATAATGAAAGAAGGTTATTGTATGTGAGTAGACTGAGGGATACAGGTATTTAATTCTTACCCTTAATTCATCTCCATTTCTAGCAAGATTCTCCTAAGATAGAATATGTCTTATGCAAATTAGTTTTAGTGTGTTAAAAGAAAAATTTTCTAAAGTTGATCCAAAGAACAATAGTTTTAAGAGATACTGTTCAAAATACAAAGGAGAAATTCTGCTTACTATATTGTCTTAAAGACTTTCAATGCACATTAATATATTAGAAATGCAGAAAATTTGACTTAAAAGAACTTGTTTAACTTGACTTAATAAGATATCCCCAAACTATTTTTACTGGGAAACATTATTTCTAAATACTAGCTATCAATATGCCTTAGAGCACTAAGTTTTTCTTATTTAGCCTAATTCTGACTGGTTACAAAAGGTGATTCTCTCTCTCTCTCTCTCATGAATGCACATGTGCTATCATGAATAAAAGACACTCAAAGAAAAGAAAGAAGATAAAAGTTAACACTTTAAGGAAGAGACACGGTAAGTTTAACCATTGTTGCCTTCCTCACGCAGAAAATTTGACTTAAAAGAACTTGTTTAACTTGACTTAATAAGATATCCCCAAACTATTTTTACTGGGAAACATTATTTCTAAATACTAGCTATCAATATGCCTTAGAGCACTAAGTTTTTCTTATTTAGCCTAATTCTGACTGGTTACAAAAGGTGATTCTCTCTCTCTCTCTCATGAATGCACATGTGCTATCATGAATAAAAGACACTCAAAGAAAAGAAAGAAGATAAAAGTTAACACTTTAAGGAAGAGACACGGTAAGTTTAACCATTGTTGCCTTCCTCACTTAGGCTTTTAGCAGAAGCCAAATACTGGGACCATGGAATTCATTTTGGTGTGAGACATAATGAGGCCAGAATATACTATTTTTCACTGAGCAGTAAAAATGGCACTTCACATTCTTTCAAATATGAATAAATATTATAATATATTCTAAAGTTCTCAGCAGCATAAAATGACCTACAAATTGACATAAATTCTATTAAATTCCACATTCTTTCAGGTTTCTACACCCTGCAGTGACCGGACTCACTAGAAATGAGCTCTAGCCCATATGATTAGCAAACAGGTAGTGAAAAGCAGCAGGAACCATGTGCTCAGACAGGCATGCATACTCTGGTAGTGCTGCAAGAACAAGTGTGAGGGCAAGCTGCATATCCTGCACCCTGCTGGGAAGCACACGCTTGTGTGTTGCGTGTGGAGTATCTGACCAGTGTAGACCTATTAAACACAATATCAGTCTCTATGTATCTTGCACCAACTCTAGTATCTTTACATCATTATGCAGAAGAATCAGCATTAGTCTAATATTATTCATGGGATTTGTCTGAGTTTTTCACTTCATGGCATTTTAATATTAGGTTTAAATGGGAGCAAAGTAGTGTTGATTTCTTAATATGAACACTAAAGTTCTTGTCAAACTAAACAGTGCCTACAAGTGTACTGAAGTATCATTTTATAAACCTCACACCTAAAGTATCATGCATGTACTTACCAGGTATTGAATAGCTGCATCTCCATTGAAGGATAAACATGGAAGAATGTTAAATGCTGTTTAATGTCTGTTGTTCCTTTCTGTTATTACAAAAGTTGTATTCACACATAGACCACCTTAATAAAAGACTCTATTTTCTAACCCTTGCATACCTTGCTGTTTTGCAAGTATTATCAATTTTATCAATGGGTTACAGATAGAAAGAATGTTTGACATTTTTCAGTTTTAGCCTTAAAAAATTAGCCATGTGCCCCCTTTTTCCTTTCCCCTTTTTATGACTGAGACATAGAGGAAACTTGAACTTGAGATGAGGATACACATTGTGGACGGCATATCTGCCTGGATGGCTTTGATCTGTCCATTGGTGAGATGCAATATACAAGATAAATAAACTAGCTACTTTAGTCACTGCATTTTGGAATCTCTTTTTACAGTGTCTTACTCTTACCAATAGAGTGAGTCTCATGGAAACACATTTACAAAAGATAAAAATAATAATAATAATAATAAAAAACCTTTTGCCAATATCTAACCAATATCTAACAACAACAACAGTAACAGCAAAAAATGAAATAATGGTAATATAGGCCCAGCTGTGATGGCATAGCAATAGTGCAATGCTCTGCAATGCTGGAAGCCATATGGAAGACTGGGGTTTGTTCCTGTGTCAACTTGTCCACATTGGCATGTGCATATGTGCCCATAATCCTAGCAGACTGGGAAGGCTGCAGGGAGGATAGTGGGATGCAAATCTGTTGAGAGTGCTTCTCTCTCGTTCTCCTTCCCATTCTGTTTCTCTCCCATGGAAAGAAAGAACTAAAATTAAAATGCTAATTATATTAATTAGACATCACTATAGCCTGATGGTTGAGACCACTGAATGAACATGGCTGACCTCTGAGTTGAGTCCTGGACTTGGCAGTTTGAGAAATATTCTGGGTACATGAACATGAGTGCAAAAGAACCTGAAAGGAGGGAGAGAGAAAGAGAGTGAGCAGAGGGATCATAGTATGACCATTCTCCTCCTTGGGGTGTGGTGTGGTGGAGGTGGTAATTTCTCCCTTTCACTAGCCTTCTATCTCGGGCAGGTATACTTGCCCTCTAGCAAAATTTATAAAAAAAATACTTTGCACTATTATTTCATTGTATTGGCTAAGAAGATTTGTTTTAAGTATTTTAACACTTAGTGTGAAGGAATAAACAGTCTGTTTTTCCCACAGACCACATGTATATCTCTTAAGACCATTTCGATTCTCTATGACTAAGGTTTCATCTCTATTAAATGGGTATGATGCCTGTCATGAAACGTTCATTTGAAAATTAAATGAGGATTTGAAGGTTGTATTAGGTATGCTTTAATAACTCCATTCTATAGAGAAGAAAATCAAAGTTCAGAACTATTCTGGAATCCTTAATTAATAATCAGCATTGACTGAGCCAGAATTCTAGTCCTGTCTAATATTTTGCACTATTTCTGTACACTCGACTGCTTCACTGTCTCACAACTGGGTATCAAGGATCTGACCGTCCATGCACATATTATCAGAAATGGTGAGTTTCTAAAAGGGTTTAGATTTGGGGCCAGCAGATGGCATAGCAGTTATGACACTGGACTCCCCCGTGACTGACTATGGTTGAGTCTTGGACCTGGCAACTCGAAACTCATGCCAGGTGTGAATGCATGTGTGCCTAAGATCCTGGAAAGAGAGTGGAGGAGAAGGGAATGGCATTGCCATACCCCCTGGGGGTGATTTCTCACTTTTTCTTCTCACTGTCTCTGTCTCTGTCTCTCTCTCTCTCTCCAGAGAGCACATGCACCCTAAGGCAAAAACATCTAAATAAAATGACAAAGGGGGGGCAGGGCTTTATTTTTTTTTATCCACTTTGAAAAAATACTTTATTAAGTAGGTTTACTGGTTGAAGAAATTAATTTTTATTTATCTTTGCATATATCTGTGTTATATATCTATAGTTAAGCAACTACAATTACTTTGCATTAAATAACACCTTCAGAAACTATGAGAATCAGCTCGTACATGAGTTATTTTACCCTGTGGAAATTTAATAGTGATTTTGAGAAGTGGTTTGATTGTTACTTAAAAATATGTTAGTGTGGCTGTCTCATAAGCTAATAGTCCGAATTAACTAAAGACAAATAAATACATAGGCTGGATAATTTAGATAATTTAGTTCCATCTTCAATAAATTTTGTTTTAGCTTTTGTTTATTATTTCATTTTGACGTGTGGGTAAATCACTTGGTGACGTACGTACAAACTCTTGAAGTAAATATTGTCTCTGAAACATATGGAGTGCAGTTTTAAGCTATGGGGCAGAGGATAAAGAGATTACTGTTTTAAAATTTATTGTGATTATATTGAATTTTAATAGTTCATTTAACTCAGTATAATTTGTTTTTTAGATTACTGGATAATGGTTTTGGGGATGAAGCAGTATTTTATTCTCTTTGTATTCTATTATTTGCATAATGTCTGGCAAGTGGAAGAATGAGTGAATGAATGAATCAAAGAATGTTATACCATTAAAATCCTCCTGCTTTGTGTTATTATGTACGGATTCAAATGCAGCATGTGTTAAAGGACCATACTCCCCT
>NW_006159745.1:919381-966306 GCF_000334495.1 Tupaia belangeri chinensis
TACTATAATAATTGGATTTTAATATGAGCAGCCTGTATTGAAAATTGGTTATGGAATCTAATCATCTATACAAGGAGCAGGAAATCTCACTGTCTTAATTTACTTTTCCTATTCACAAAGATAGGTCAAAGGAGGGACCAGCAGTTAGCGTAATGGCTATGTCGCTGGACTCCCACGTAGTCGACCGCGGTTCGAGTCCTGGACCCGGTGGCTTAAACTCATGCCGGGCGCGTGTGCGTGCGTGCCCAAGATCCCGAGAGGAGAATGGAGGAGAAGGGATTGCGGCGTGGCCATCCTCCCTGGGGGGTGATTTCCTGCTTTCTATCTCTCTGTCTCTCTCTGTCTGTCTGGCGAGCGCACGCGCCCTATAGCAAAAACCTCTCCAAAAAAAAAAAAAAAAAAAAAAAAAAAGATAGGTCAAAGGAAAACTTACAATAGTTGGACTGGTTCCTAAAGAAAACCCTTTATTCAATTTAAAATAACTTTAAGAACGTAGAAATAGCAATACACTAGGCTATTCTTTTAGTATTATTTCTTGCTCATCACTTCAGTTGGAAACTTACCAGAGATGTGAGGAAATTCACAGTTTTTTCCCTAAAATTTTCTAAAACCTAATTTAATTGAATTGAAATAAAACGTTAAGAGGGTCAGCAGGTGGCATGGTGGTTGGAATGCTGGACTCCCACATGGCTGACCACAGTTCAAGTCTTAGACCTGGTGGTTTACTTTCTCATTCTCTCTCTCTGTCTCTCTCTGTTGAGCGTATAGTACATTTTAAAATGTAATAATAATAAATAAAATTGGATAAATAGTCATAAAATGTTTTTTAAAATGTTAAGAAAAGAAAGAAACTTTTAAACTTCTGGAAGCCAAATAAAATTTATTTTGAGACAATTTGATGGAATTTATTTTAAAATATACATTTTTCCAAGTAATGGACAATCGTAAGGTCCACAGACATGTGTCTAAGACCTGGTTTTAATTTCGTCTTCTAAGTGAGACTGAATCATTTGGAGCAGTCAACCGTATACAATTCTAAACAAGTTCTCTGAGTATAAAGGATGTAACAGGTAAGCAAAAGAAGTTGGAAATGTTCAGAACACTAACTAGTATCTACTTTTGGATATAATATCAGAAGAAACAAAGGGCTAGATGAAGCTATCTAAGTTTAAAGGCTCTTTGAAGCTACCACTTAAGACCTTTTTACCAAAAGCTATTCTAGATCACTGAAGCACCAAAGTTTACCTGAAAACTTGTGCTTTTATTCTCTCCATAGAAATGGAGAGTAGAATTGTTGGAAAAAAATTTTAAATGCATTGAAATACAGTCAGAATTGTATGAATTTACACTATGTGTTTGTTGCTTTTTATTCCTTTAAAATTTCCTCTTAATTGAACAGGTTTTTTTTGGGGGGGTTGTTTGTTTGTTTTTGTATTTTTGTTTTTGATTTTGCTATAGGGTGTGTGCACTCACCAGCAAGAGACAGAGAAAGTAAGAAATCACTGCGCGGCGAGCGGTTGGCCACCACACTGCAGTCCTTCCTCCTCCATTCTCCTTTCAAGATTTTTGAGTATAGGTGCACACACACCTGGCATCTTTTTCAGGTCAACCAATTCAAAGCTTGAACTGTGCCAGTAAGACTTTGGGGATCCAGCTACCTTAACCTCCATGCCACCTGCTGCTCCTATGCAGATTCTTAAGACTGGTAAGTTAATGGTTATAAACAATACTTACTTGACAATAAAAAGGTGTAAAAGACTACACTAGTTTAGTTTGGGTAACATGTTTATAATGAGGTATTTAGAGCAGTTTTGGTTAACTCTTGATTTAAAAATACATTCTGACTTAGAATTCAAAGAATGGCTAGTGTGATTAATATTATTTCTCTCTTTCAACTACCTCACTTAAAAGAAACCTCACAAGATGATCTAGATTGACAAAATCAGGCCTCACTCTTACTTTCTAATGACAAGCATCCTTCCAGGAGAAATTAGAAAGTTTCACATGGAGCTTTGACCATGTAAATTGAAAGCCAAAATAACAAGCAAATGTCACACATATAAGTAAATAAACAAATCCCCTGAATATCTGAATTTTTCTTCTTCTGATGTGTCATTGAAACTATAGTCATCATCACATTAGTTCTACAAAATACAGTAATGGTTCTTAATAGCATAGAAAAGAGTACCATTGGCATGGTCTTCAATTACCTGATACAATTGAGTGCTGGAGCAAGTCTGCAAAACTGAGCATGGAAAAAATCGTGAGAGTTATACAAAGATTAGATCTTATGTTTTCTCTGCTATGTTTGATTCTCTGTTTATAGTTGCATGTCTCTTGGTATACAAATGACAGTATGAACTCCCAGATATACTTTTTTGTGTGTGCATTTTCCCAGATAAATTGTTTTGATGAACTCTACCTTATCAGGTCACTGCAATCCTGATTCCTGCTTATGTTTTACAGATTGTTTAGTCATATGACCAGACTTACATAGCTAGGTTTGATCAACTGACTTGGTTACTAAATAAAGTTTTACAAGATAAAATTGTGTTTCTTATGCTTTCATAAGAGTTACCAAGAAAAAAAAATAAAAGGCTCACAACATAAGGAAAAAAACCTTTCATTTAGAGCAACAAAAAATCCAACCCTGTCTTATCAACTACCAACCATGCACTATAATTTTAAACACCTTTTTAGAGAATACTTCTTTTCTGCTTAATGACTGGTTTAAAATGTTGCTCGTCCTGTGCACCAGCAACTCTTGATTAGCTGTGTCAGATGGGTCCTCTTAGAAGCACTATGCGGTTGCACTTCAGTGCTTCCGTTTGGACATATGCTGTTAAGGGTTACACAAAGTCGCCTGAAGAGGTTAATAATGAAGGAGGATAAGAAGGAGAGAGGAAAAAAGCTTTTTAAGAAGTAGAAGAATTTAACGGAGAAACAGTGGCTTAATGTGGCAGGACTGATCTTTTGAAAGGGTGCACTGGTGAAGGAATTGGAAAATTACTACCAGTTTGGTTGTTACTTTTAATGCAAAATATCAACATTGAAATGATAAATATTTAAAATATCAACTTTGCCTATTTAAGTGACTGGGAGGTTGAATCTGTTTATGAATTTCTATTAGGAAGTAAGAGTTACAGGAAAGAAAATGTATTATTCTTATAATATATATTATATGTCAAGAGTTGTTTTTTTTTTCTCCTTATTTAAAGAGAAAGAAAAGAGAGGAATAATTGTACCGGAAAACTACTGCTTCAAAAAACTCTTTTGGTATTCTGATCATTGTCCTAATAGGTGAGTAAGCATTTTTACTTCAGCTATGCTCAAGATTTCATTCTATAATTTAAATTTTTTGTCATTTTAATTGTATTAATTGAAAACGTTCTTTAATTTTTTTCTTTTTTCTTTTTTTAACTTCTCTCCCTGTATTTCTATTTTTTTCTTCCTTTCTTTTCCCTCTTTCTGTTTTTTTAAATTATTTTTTTGAGAGAGATTTTTGCTATAGGATATGTGAGCACTTGCCAGAGAGACAGAGAGACAGAAGCTAGAAATCAACCCCTAGGGGGCATGGCAACAACGCAGTTCCTTCTCCTCTAGTTTCCTCTTGGGTTCTTGGGCATGCATGCATGCATACAGGCTCAGTGTGCATTTTAAGACACTGGTTCCGGGACTTGAACCACAGTCACATGAGAGTCCAGCAATGTAACCTTTATGCCATGTGCTGGTCCCAAGAAGGTGATTCTTTTTAGGAACTTAATCACACAACCATAGATCTAAAATAATTTGATTATTTAAATAATTATCCTTATGTATTTCTAACTAAGTAAACACAGAAACAAGATAATATACTGCAGTTTCATTTGATTGTTGACAATCCCTATATTATCGGAAGAATGAGTTTTAAAAGTGTAATATTAAACACTAAAAGCAATTACACTCACACACATACACAGAAATGCATAACATGATCTATGACTTTGCCATAGCCTAACCAAAAGTCTTAAACAATTTATTAGCATTTAAGAAAAAGTACTAACCTATTTTCTGGACATTAAAAGCCTTAATGACTTGGTGCCTGCCTACCTGTTCATGACATCTACAATGACCCCTCATCCACTCTAACCTGAACACATACTACCTGATTGGCAGGTCATTAAACAGGACAAGATCTTCTAGAGTACCATACTACTTTTTACCTTGTATGCTCTCTTCCCCAGTTTTCTGTCTGGAAAAATTTCAATGATATTTAAGACTCAGTTAAAGGGTAAACCTTTTCTCCCTCCCACCACAATAACTATTCTAGTTCAGCACTGACATTTTCTGGTACTTGCCCAAATTATAATCATTATCATTGGCCAGATTGTGGATCCTAACTCCAGGATGACACATACTTGTCCTGTTTATCATTTTAGTCATAAAGTTTGAGTATTACAATGTCTTGCATGTGGAAAGGGGTCAATATATTGAATGCTTGTTATGTGATTAAAATGATAAATATAATTATTATAATTACAAAATTTATATAGCATTTACTATATAGCAGGTACTACTTAGAGTACTTTAGATTTTAATTCAATAAATTGAATTCTCATTAACAGCCTTATGTGTTTTTTCTTTTTAAATTACGGATGAGAAAACTGAATTACAGGATTTTAATAATTTCTATAGCCAGTAGGACAGATCTAGCATTTGAATCCAGATAGACTGTTTCCAAATCCAGATTAATGACCCTCAATAATTCACTTACCGCTTATTATTTGGTATCTAATTTTTTATAGAATAAATTTCATTTTTAATTTTTTAAAAATTTTTATCTCAAATGTTTATTTCTTTTTTAATGTGTTTCATGATATACATAACATATTCATATATATGTGTGTGTATATATATATATAGTTGAAGCTGTACAATTTCTATGTGAATAAATAGACCCTTATTGAAAGAGTATGTGCCCCAGATACTTTTCTGTTCCTCTACTTGCTCCTCACACTCTCCCTCAACCACCTACTCCCTTCCACCCTCTCTCTTCCCCTCTTCTAGTCCCTAGCATCCACATCCATCCTCTCCACCATCACATCTTTAGATCTCTCAACCTCTACTATAGCAAACAGGTGCATTTCATTCTTAGCAGAAGTAAAAAGTCCCCTTCATTTTATGGCCCTAATAGACTGTTAGATACTTATCTTCCAGATTCCTAAAGTTGCTCTCATATTGAAACATTTGTTGTTCTGCGAACACATACTGTCGCATCATGCCCCATGCATATATATATATTTTTTCTGATTGGAAGGCTACCCACCCTAACCCTTGCATATGCCTGCCTGATAAAAGCATTACCATCATGTGAGAATGTGCAATTCTGCTCTTCCTTTGTAGACTTCTGAGCGGATTCTTCCCTGAGATTTGTACTCCTCAGTTCCAAACTACTTAAAAAGATGCTGGTTGGGTAGAGGCTATTTTATTTTAAAGCTTTTTTCTTTCATGTGAAAGACAGACAGAGAAATAGAGAGAGAGAGAGAGAGAGAGAGACAGGTAGCACCAAAAAAGTCCTCATGATGTAGTATATCCAGGCCTTAGCCAGCTAGGATTTGGGCAGGCCCCTTGTGTGCTCAGGAAGATCTGGGAACATGAGCCTGGGATCTTCCCATGTGTCCTCAGCATTGTGTATCTGAGCATTGCTGCTGCAACACTGTGTCTATCCAGCAGAGAGGTAAAGTTTAAGAGTCACTGTTTGTTGTTGTTATATGAATAAATGAAAGTAGTGGAATCAGAATTTGGAGAGGCAAAGATGACCCTACAATGTAATAAACTGAAAGAACAAAATAAAGACTAACTTTGTACAAACTGCAGGTTCCAGTTAATTCCTTTTGTTGCCTTTTAGCTTAATTTATTGGTGATACAAATTTTTATAACAGGCGTGGTAGAGTAGCAATAAAGATCAAGTTGTCAGGGTATGGTTTCCTATCTAGATAGTTTGTGAGATCAATGCATCTGCCTATGGTTTATGCATTGCCAACTCCAGGTCCACAAATGAAACATCATGAGCAGCAATGTGTACTTTATTACTTAATTTGTGACCTATCTTTGGCTAGGACAGGGAATCAATGTCCTTCTATTAGTTTCCATATGTAGTTTTATGAGTCCCATCCCTGAACAGTCTGGTCATTGACGAATAATTCTTGTCAAATGGCTGGTAATCTGATGGGGAAAGCTGGACACCCGGGTTTGGAAAATTAATGCTCATATGAGCATAAAGGTTTTGTGCATATATTCTAGAGCCCACATGAACAAAATAGGGCTGTACTCTCATTTTCAACAGGAGGGAAGGGTCAAATGAACTAAAACAACAACAACAACAAAACTGAAATAGAGACTAAAACATAGGGATCAATATGCTTGAAAGAGAAGAAAACAATTCAAGGTTGTATTCCGGGAAATTAGCTATAATCAGTCATGAATACCTCTTCATTTTCACCTTTCACGTTTTTGTTCTTACAGTTCTTATAGGACTAGAAATTAGTATCTTATAGCTTTTCTAGCTAACTAAAATTTATTATTAGATTAGGACAAAAGGAAGAATTATTCTGGTAATAAATGTATAAGAACCATTTTTTTGTACCATTTAAGAGCATGACCTAAACTGTTCAGATTTCCTCTTACTCTCCATTGGATCCAAGGTGAAATGCCTCAAAAGGAATTTAACTATTGAAGTTAGACCTGGGCTTAAAATTCTGAAATACAATCTAGTTTTACAGATTTATTTCAAGTTAAATAATTTCTTTGAGCGATAGCTTTCTTTCTTATAAAATGTAAATTTTAAAAGATATATTTTGAAGATTAAAGGAAATAAGTACAGAACTGCACTTAAAACAAAATATAATATAAATCCACAAATACTGATGCAAGCAAAAAGGCAGAAACTGTAACTATTTTCTTCATAAACCAAGTAGAGTTGACAAAGCTTTCCTGCATCATAAAGCCAGCTCTCTAAACCATAAAATAACACTGAAATTGTTCATAATATTAATTTAAAATAAACAGAAACATAGGAAGGACAGTTTCTTAAAAAAAGGAAAATCACAAGAAAAATGATCTTCTAGGTGAAATGATTCTTCTAGTACGTGTATTCCTTAAAGAGCTACAAAATAGAAGAATTTTGCATCATTACTGTAAAAACATTTTAAGTACTAAAGTTACTCTCTGTTTTATTATATGCTATTGATTGTGACAGTGGATCAATCAACTAAGTCTGAATTTTTTTTGCTTTTGCTTTTAATTTGTAGACTGGTGATCTCTGTCCTCCATCCTCAACTTTATATAACCTCATTGCTCATTCGTTTAACATTTGGTTTCAACAACTTATTGATTTAATGGTGTTATGGAATATTGTCCTTTTAATTTATACCATAAAGCAGTTATGCAGACAACCAAGGAGGATTTTATAAGTGACTATTGTCAGTTGAGCAAAAGTCAATAGTGTAAGAGCTAAGTCTGAGAGGTTGGATTATTAAGACAAAGGCAGGTGTTCTGATGTTGATGTGGATGCAGTGGACCAGAAAACAAAGCTCTATATAGGTTACTCAAAATACCTAATGCAAACCCCGTGGTGATACTGACCTCCTTGCAGAGGTGAATGCTGGACTCTGAAGGTCAATACCACTATTTTGTAAGTGTACTGATTATGAACAAATTTAACCATACGTGACTGCCATTTAATATTCATAGTAATGGCGATACAGAAGCATTTAAATTCAATCTACTAGATGATTTATCACTAACTGAATTTTCTTCAGGATCTTTTAAATGTAATAATTTTCAGCAGTAACACCATATGTACTTTCTACTAAAGGCAATGTGTACCTCTGGTCTCAGTTCCACTCAGACCCACCCTTTGCTCACCATGAAGATCTGTCTATAAAGTCAAATTAACATGATTTGTTCTATTTATAAGCCACATTTAAAACAAAAAAGTAAATATATACTCACTAGAATATTTTATTAAATGAAGAGTAATAAATTAATCTTAATTTAAAGTGCAAGAGAGAAAAATTTAACCATGTGTTTTTTATTATCATCCTGTAGTAAAAAATAATGATCAATGGATATAACTGCTAATTTTAAAAAGAGACATAGACTAATTGTATATCAATGCATGATATAATTATTAAAACTATCTTATGAGGTTTTCAGACAGAAAGGGATAAATATGGAAAAAAATAAAGAGAAAAAAATTTGAAGTAAAAAGACTGACTTTTTTAAAAAGTATTATTTTTTTTTTAATTTAGAAAATAATGTAATGCCTGCAGGTGTCATGGTGTTTAAGGGTGCTGGACTCCCACATGACCGACTATGGTTTGAGTACCAGACCTAGCGGCTTGCTTTCGCACTTTCCCTCTCTCTCTCTCTCTCTCTCTCACTCTGTCCCTTTCTGGTCAAATTAAAATTAAATAAATAAAGTTAGATAAAATAATTATTTAAAAAAATGTAAAAAAAAAAAAAGACGTTAAGTGTCTTTCTAGAGTAGCATTAGTTCAAAAGTAATGAAGTCTTCTTATTGTGAAAGAATGCCAGAGGAAAATCCAGGTATCTATTTAATTTATAGTCAAAATGCACCAGTAGAAAAAAGAAGAAAAACAATGGATATAATATAATCCAGTCAAATCACAGGCATGTGCATGCACACCCAGCATGCTCAGGGAAGTCTAAGGACATGAACCTAGGACTTTTCCCAAGTACATACACTTGTATCACAACTGTGCCACTGACTGACCCCTCTTTGTACTTTTAATATGCAATCCCCTAATTACTACTTCAATCAAGCATTTTTAACAGATTTATTGGCAAATCTGGGTTTATTTTGATGAGGATTACTTTTCTCTCTTTTTTTATTTTGCTTCCTTCCTATTGAGTCATTTCTTTGTGCTTTTGTTTTCTTGTTTTGTTTTGTTGTTTACTGAAGCAAACGGGCGTTCTGGATACTAATTTTTTGCATGTTATATAAGTTCACATGTCTTAATAATCCAACCTCTCAGACTTAGCTGACATAGTGGCATAGGTTCTAGTCAAGGATGAGAAGATACAAGCATAGGGTGTAGAGGGATGGGAAAATGAATACCACTGCCACACTTAAAATCAGAGGTATTAACAATAGCTATGGCTCATCCTACTAACCTTTTTCTTTTTCAGTTTTCAACAACAACAACAACAAAAACAAACAAACAAAAAAACCAAGACAAATCCTGGAGAAGTGAATCCCAGATAAGGTGAATTTACTTTGAAGTTTATTGATGCAGGAACAAGAGACTGTAGTTGACATTGTGTTTTAGCATTCAAATTGCCTTTCAGGGTTGCGGTATCCATTCCTAACTGCTGGGCAGGTTGGTGGCTGAGGGCACACAGCTGCATTCCATTGTGGATATTGATCTCCAAAAAAGGAATCTACCTCACTTCAGTTTACATCTCTTCCCTAGGGAAACCAGCAACCAGTGATGGACAATGTAGGAGTACAGAGGCCTGAGTCCCTCATCCTTGATTTGAGAATCTTAAAAGGGCTGCCCCAGTTCAGACATCCCTCTGGGGAAAATTCAAGGTATTAGTTACATTGAGACCCAATTTGACTTCACCTGTTCCCCTTCTTGATTCCTTTTTTCCTCAAAATGACTATCAATGAGAACACTCTTCAATCAACCAAAAATCTCAGAGCCCCAGACTCTGCTTCTAGGGAACACTGTTTACGACAAGGCTTTAAACAATAAAGACAGAAATAAATTATATTGAGTTGTCAACCAAATTTAATAAGTAGGAAAAGAGGTAAAAGTTTAGGGTAAGTTTTTTAATGAGTAAGTCAATGGTTTGGAATTCAGTATGCTTGTACTTAACTTCTGAGGAAACTGAGCAAAAAAAATAAATAAAAATTAAAAAAAAAGGACAAAAGAAGGATTCTGAAGCCATGAGATATATTTCTGTTCATGTAATTTGTGAAGGGAGATTGTTTCCTTTTCATAGAGTCAAGTTTTTAGGAAATGTAGTAGCTCCTTTTTTTTTTATTTGTTCATTTAATCAGCATCTATGAAACTGTTCTTGTATGACAGTTACTGGGCTAAATGCAGATAATTCAAATAAGATGTAGTTTCCAAAAGCAGGAAACCTTATAAACTAGTAAGAAAATAGACAATAAACCAAAAGTGACAAACAATGTAGTAGATAATATAATTACCGTATACACAGGATCCTATGAGTAGATGAAAACAATACAGAGGTGATAAAATAGAGGTAGAGGGCAGTTGAAGGTTTCCTGGAGCAAGTGAACACTGGGTTGACTTTTGAAGGACAAGAAACAATTATTCAGGCAGGGGATAGTAGGGGAGATTCTAAAATATTTTATATAGGAAAGACGGTATATTCTGAGCCTCTTGAGGGAGTGATTAAGATAAGTTTAGAACAACCAACATCTGACCGATCCATGGCGTGGTGGTTAACATGGCTGGATCTCACATGGTTGACTATACTGTTTGAGTTCTGGACTCAGGAGCTTGAGAAACATGCCAGGCACATGTGCATACATTCCCAAAATTCCAAAACAGTGGGAGAAATGAAGAGAAAATTGCTGCCTGACCATCTCCCACGGGGAGTACTTTCATATGTTCCCTCCTTCTCTGTCTCTCTCTCCGATAGCACATGTGCCCTCTGGCAACATTAAAGGGAAAAAAGTAACTAATAGAAATATATTACAAAATAAGTTAGAGGGCTAGGTAAGTTCAGGTTATATTTGTTCCTGGGTTTAAAGAAAATGATTTTTTTTTTTTTTTGAGAGGCTTTTGCTATAGGGCGCATGGGCTCGCCAGAAAGACAGAGAGAGACAGAGAGACAGAAAGCGAGAAATCACCCCCCTGGGGGTATGGCCACACCACAATCCCTTCTCCTCCATTCTCCTCTCGGAATCGTGGGCACGCACACACACATGCCCGGTGTGAGATTAAGCCACTGAGTCCAGACCTCGAACTGCGGTCGACTATGTGGGAGTCCAGCGACATAGCCATTACATTAAATGCTGGTCCCAAGAAAATGAATTTGAATTTAGTTCTGATAGAGTTGAGATAAATGCTTTGAAAACAAAACAGGGGATATGAATGAATTTATATTTTACAAAGATTTTTCTGAAAGCAGGCCACTATACCTCCATCCCTCATTTACAGGTCAAAAACGTTATCTTATAAGGACACGAATAACTATCCAATGTCATGCAGTTATCCTCTTCATAAATATGCCTTTCAAAGACTTAATAACATGACACAAATAATTAGATTCATTAGTTAGATGTCTAATAATGTGGGCAGGATTTAGAGAACTAATACAGGAAGGTGAAGCTCCCTGGGGCTGTAAAGGGAAGAACCCATCATGACAATTGGAATTAAATGTTTTCTCAATTCCAGTTTCTCACTTTTGGAACAGAAGTTCTAGAAAAAGTTAAATTTTAAATTACATTAGTGTTGAATTTCATCGTGGAGGGGGGAATAATTAGAAAGAGTCTACAAAGTCTCCTGGGTGAGGACGGGGAGCAGCAATTATGAAAATAATAATAATAATAATATTATATACCTGGCACACAGGTACCTCCTAGTGGTCAAACCTTAGAAAAAGCCAGAGCGTAATGAGCCCAGATGATGCCAACCATAAGAATCAGTCTAGATTTCAAGCGAGCTCAGTGGACACCTTCTGTAGAGATCATATTAGGTTAAAGAATAGATTGAGAAGATTAGAAAGTGGCTGAGGATGAAGTGGAGGTTATTTAGCACAAGTTCAGATAGCCCCATATGATGGAGCACACAGCTCCCTTCTCTCTCTCTCTCTCTCTCTCCCCCCCTTCTCTCTTTCTCTCTCTCTTTCTGCCCCATCTCTCTCTTTTTCTTTCTTTCCTTCCTTTCTTCTCCCTTTTTCTTTCTTTCCATCCTTTATTCTCTCTTTTTTTAAACCAGTAATGTTGAGGCAAATTAGTTCACAAGTGAAATTATCAATCTCTCTTCTTATTCATTTTCCTCTTTTTTTTTTTTTTTTGAGAGATTTTTGCTATAGGGCACATGCACTCGCCAGACAGACAGAGACAGAGAGACAGAAAGCGAGAAATCACCCTCCAGGGGGAATGGCCATGCCGCAATCCCTTCTCCTCTATTTTCCTCTCGGAATCTTGGGCACACACGCACACGCGCCCAGCGTGAGTTTAAGCCACCTGGTCCAGGACGCGAACCGCGGTCAACTACATGGGAGTCCAGCAACATCGCCATTACACTAACTGCTGGTCCTGCATTTTCCTTATATTTTTTAGCATATTAATTATAGTTATTTAAAAATCTTTTGCCTATTAACTATTATTTACTGGATCTTGTATGATCCACTTCTAGTGTCTTTTGTTTCCTATTGGAAATTTTATTTATTTTTTATATTCTTTGAGACCTTGTGCACAGAAGACTCTCAGAGGGTTCGGGTGGTATTATTCTCCCCCGAGAGGATAACTTTCCGTTGTGACTAGGCTGATAGATTGGCTGAGAAGCTGATCATCTCTATCCAATCCAGAATTGTACTGAGTTGGGGTTGGGCAATAGTTTTGGGTCTACTTTGGTTGATCTGGGCAGGACCCTTTCAGAGTATTGGTCTCGTAAACCTTAAAAAGATACCAGTACACTGCATTTACAATTTTGGAGGTTTTTAGCTCGCTTTCTAGCCTCTTTCTGGGCATCTTCAAAATTTGGGGTATATTGTATGGGGATGGCCAACCACATGTTGAAGTACACATTACCTTCCTTCACAGTGTTTGCATTTTATGATTATTGAAAGATTTAAGGAGATTCACTGTTTTTAAGAATTCGACAGAGCTATTCAGACTACCACACTGCACTAGAATTCAGTAAATGTCCTTGGATTTGTGTTTTCATTTTTTTAAGGAATTATTTTATTGCATTTATTTATTTGTTTGTTTGTTTGTTTTAATTTGACCAGAGAGGGACAGAGCGAGAGAGAGAGGGAAAGTAAGAAAGCAAGCTGCCGGGTCCGGGACTTGAACCACAGTCTGCCAGGTGAGAGTCCAGTGCTCTTAACCACCACACCTCCTGCCGGCCCTAGATTTCTGTTTTCTTAAGTGTCAAATTGATCACTCTAGTATTATGGAAAAAAAAATTAAAAACTTTTTTGTTTGTTTTTTACCCCACAGTGGAATCCTGCTACCCAGACTAAAGTTTATCCTTAGTCCACACCAAGAATCAGCAGATGTGCTCGGAGCTAAAACTACCTGCAACTATCAGCTCACTTCTAGTAAGTCTCTCTTCCCAGTAATTAGAGTTCACCTCGTCATTGCTTTCACCATTTCCTGATGCGTTTAAAAAGCTAGTTTCGTTTTGTAGTTTTTGACCTTTTTCAGTTGTTACAGTAGAAGCGTGCATTACTTTTCCTGACCTGCTTTGACACCAATTTTCAATGTCAAAAGAATTCCAGCTGATTTTTGTTCCTAACACAATAATTTTGCTTTAAAAAATACATAAGGAGAAAAGTAATTGTACATTTATTAATGCTTTCAATAAATTAGAATTTTATTAATCACAACAAAATTTATAAGTATTTGAAAAATAATATTAGGTTAGTTTCAGACAGAAGGAAAAATGTGTCATGTAATGATCACAATGTAATGACAATCTTGGGATTAAGTGTTTTATCCAAATATACAAAATCAATAGCTTGAGAGTAATTAATCAAATTACTTCCATTCTAAATCCAGATCTCATAAACCCACAACTCCCTTGTTTAAATTTGAAATGTGAGCAAATTAAATTTTGTTAAGTGTCCTGTGTAAACATGTTTTAAGTTTGGAAATTTTGGTTTAACGGTCTACTTTTATATAAATTGGATCATATAATAATAACCATTAAAGGCATTATCATCACTTTGTTTTTTTTAAGAATTATTTAATTTAAATTAATTTATTTATTTTAATTTGACCAGAAAGGGACAAAGTGAGAGAGAGAGCAAGAGAGAGAAAAGTGAGAAAAAAAGCCACCAGGTCCAAGACTTGAACCATTGTTGGCCATGTGGGAGTCCAGAGGCCTTCACCACGCCATCAGCTGGCTCCCATTATTGTTACTTCTAAGTAATTAATACTTTTTTTTTTTTTTAAATGCAGGGCCAGCAGATGGTGTAATCATTACATTATTGGATTCCCACTTAGTTGACCACAGTTTGAGTCCTGGACCTAGTGGCTTAAAACTCGGGCCAGGAGGGTGTGTGTGTGTGTGTCTGTGTGGGTGTGTGTGTGGGTGTGTGTGGGTGTGCCCAAAATCCCAAGAGGAGAATGGAAGAGAAGGGATTGCAGCATGGCCATCCCCCCAGGGAGGTGATTTCTTGCTTTCTGTTTCTCTCTCTGGTGAGCACATGTGCCCTATAGCAAAAATCTCAAAAAAAAAAAAAGCAAATAAATAATGCAATGGAATGATTCTAGAGATAGTAACCTATGTTTCTTTTACCTGCTTCCAATTAGGAATCAGGTTCTTTGTGCATCTCTGGGTCAAAAAAAAATTTGCTATTAGGCAAAAATACATATTGCTCTTATATATTGTTTTGTAGGCTTTGTTTTCTGTGTCAATGAGTCCTGAATGAGATAATGCTCAAGAAGACTAGGGATAGAATGTGGCAGAAAAAGGGGAGAGGGTTTGGAGAGTTCTGCTCCTGAGAGACTCCCTGGGTAATGGCAGAACATGAAGAGATAATGTTTCTTTTTTTAAAAAATTTACATTCATTCCCTATACATCATTACAGCATACAAAATGAGATTTCCCATCCAGAATACACTGTATATTGGCTCAATCAAGCATATCAACATATGTGTTATCATCAACAAATAATTTTCCGTTTCTTGTTTCCTGTATATTTTGCTTTTTTTCCCCATCTTTGATTCCCTATCTCTCACTCTCTGCCTTGTCCTACCCTCCTCCCTTTTTTTGGTATCTATGGTTGCTTTCTATGCCTTTGCCCTCATTTTATTGATTTGCTAATGAACTTAATTAATCTAAATATTTCCAATAGCAAGCTCAGCTGATATATACATATCCATGAACACAAGTCTGACTTTAGGCATAAACCTCAGTGAGTAGAATAAACATACTATAAAGTAGTACCTAGCTGGGGCTATATAGCTTACTGCAGTAATCAAATATGCAATTTTTTTAATTTCAAGAAAAACAGTTTTCGTGTATTTTTTTTCCTCCTGGAACTTCTTTTTTTTAAATTAAGAGTTAATGTTTCTAAAGAAGAGAAAATGGGAGTTTTCTTCCAGAATTTTTTTGCAAAAATAAGATCCATTTTAAAATGTAAGGATTAATGTATTAATCAGAGCTTTGTGAACTCTCACTTTAAGCAGCTTTGTTATGCTAATTCACCTGTAAATGAAGAATTGAGTGATTCTCTCATTATGGAATATCATTCTAAAGGGCCTGATTTAGAAAACTAAAGATGTCCTTTATGCTTGCAAATGATTCTAAATTGTGGATCAGGGTTTTATTTTACTGAAAAAGTCACCTTATTTTTCAAGTTGCAACATATCCATTAAGTTCTATATTTAGCTTCATTCAGCCTATAAAATTTATAAAAGAAATATCTGTTTATGAAGAAAATAACACAGGACAACTTTGGGAATTTATTTTCACATAATTTCCCATTGAAAGGCTAATGTATCATAATTAAGGCATCCTAGTGCATCTAGACCAGAGGTCAGACTGCTCACCTCAGGATCATAGAGTCAAAAGAGAAATATCATTTAACCTGTAATGTTTTGCTTTGACTTTTAAAATTATCTTTAGAATTATTTTTATAATTTCTTGTTTACATTTAACCGTTGTACATTTTCATGGGCTACCAAACTGTCTATGAAAGTATGCATGCCATATGTGTTAACAAATCAAGGATATTACTGTATTCATGGTTCTCAATAAAGAGCACCACCTTGTGACGTGTACCTTCAACTATTAATTCTTATTTTTTTTTGAGAGGTTTTTTGCTATAGGGAACATGTGCTTGCCAGAAAAACAGAGAGAGACAGAGAGATAGAAAGCGGGAAATCACCCCCCAGGGAGGATGGCCACGCCACAATCCCTTCTCTTCCATTCTCCTCTCGGGATCTTGGGCACACATGCACATGTGCCTGGCATGAGTTTAAGCCACTGGGTCCGGTACTTGAACCGTGTCGACTACATGGGAGTTCAGCAACATAGCCATTACGCTAACTGCTGGTCCCATCAACATTAAAAGTTGAGAGGTTACATATAAAAATTCTGATTTCTGAATTTTTGTGGAAATCAGATGTTGTGTTCAAACCTGGCAGCAATCACCCAGAGCTGAATAGCAGTTACTGTTGCTAAACTGATATTTTCTATAGTTCATGCCAAATATTAGGTGGGTGAATGCGTCATCATAACTTGTGGTATTAGTCTTTTTATCAAGGAATACAGTTGAAAAATATACATATATACATATATAGTTCCTTATTATCTGTTTCTATCAAAATTAGGAAAGTAAAGAATGGATTGAGAGACCTGCAATTTTTTGAGAAAAATATGTGATAAACACATTGTTGTATTATACCATGAGAACTGAAACTTATCATTTTTTTTTTTGGTCTGAATTTTTCCTAGGGATCTGGGAAGAGATACCAGTTAATACAATCAATCTTGCAAAAGCAGACTTTGGTCACAATATCATGTGAACACATAGCAAAGCTTTCGTATCTCTGTTAAACTCAGACATTCTTTTTTTGAGTCTTTCTTTTTTTGAGACAAAGACTTGTGTTTTTAACCAATTATTAACCTAAGAATTTCTAAACTTACTTATAGTCTGTAAGCTGCTACACCTAGATGCTCCAACTTTTTGGGTCAGGACAGTATAAAAACCCATGTGTTGAATCATAGTTTTCCTGTTCTCATAACTGAAAGAGTTACTATAGCTAAGCCCCTAGGAACACTCTCTCAGAACATGGGCACTCAAAATTTCGGCTTAAATAGACCTTAAGTATTTTCACAGAGTTTGGTTATTTCCATTGACAACAATAATCATTTTATGTTAACATGATTCTTCTTGGAGTTGAACAGTGGTACAACAGGAACATGCAATACTCTGTGAGATGACTCGCTTGAGAGGATCCTGGGGTCACATCCCAAGACCTCCTAGTGTACCAAGCTGGCATGCACCCATGATCTGGGATTGGCTGAAGGTTGGCATCGACCAGTTGAGGATGCTATTTTTCTCTCTATCTTACTCATGGAAGAAATAAAATAAGCTTGTCACCAACAGGCGAGCATAGAGATTAAGGCACTAGACTCCCACATGGCTGATCACAGTTTGAGTTCTGGACCCAGCCGCTTGAAATTCATGCTGTGCGCATATGTGTGCATACCCAAAATCTTGAGAAGAGAATGGAGGAGAAAGGATTGCGAAGTGGTTTAGGGGAGTGATTTTCCATTTTCTGTCTCTCTGTCTCTCTAGATCTCCAGTAAGTGCACATGCCCTATAATAAAAATCTCAAATAAATAAATAAATAAGCTTTTAAAAAGGCAAAAATAATAATTATTGAAAAATACTACAGAGGGGAACCAGCAGTTATCATAATGGCTATGTTGCTGGACTCCCACGTAGTCGACTGCGGTTCGCGTCCTGGACCAAGTGGCTTAAAACTCATGCCGGGTGCCTGTGCGTGTGTACTCAAGATCCCGAGAGGAGAATGGAGGATAAGGGATTGCGGCGTGACGATCCCCTCTGGGGGGTGATTTCTCGCTTTCTGTCTCTATGTTTCTCTCTGCCGGTCTGGCGAGCGCACGCGCCCTATAGCGAAAACCTCTCCAAAAAAAAAACCTACAGACACATAATAAAGCCCACCACATAACAACAAACCGAAAAAGAACTAACTGGTAGTAAAAATTTTAATGCACTAGGACCAGCAAGTGGTGTGGTGGTTAAGGTGCTGGACTTTCACATGGCTGATTACAATTGATTCCTGGCCTGGAGGCTTGAAAATCATGCAGGGTGCATGTGCATGTAAGCCAAAATCCCAAGAGAAAAAATGGAGAAGAGGGATTGCAGCATCTCCATCCACACACCCCCAAACAGGGGTGAATTCTTACTTTCTCTCTGCCACTCTCTGGCAAGTGCACATACCATATAACAAAAACAAACAAACAACAACAACAACAAAATTATTTGGCAAGAAAATAATACAAATCATCTTCCATTCAGATTCTGTAAAAAAAATATGATGGGCTAAATACATTTCAACACTGAAAATCCCATTGAAACTTTTGTCATTTCTGACTTTTTGAAAATTAATGTACATTGTTGAGTTAATCTTTCTAAATTAATGTTGATACTCATAGTATAAATAAAAAGTAGAAATTGAAGTTTATATGCAATGCAATGGTGTCTTGAAATTAAGTATGACAGCATTAAAATAATAGATTATTAAATATCTCTGGAGTAGCCACCCTAAACACACAACACACACACACACACACACACACACACACACACAGACTCTCTTTCATATATGTTTGAATAACACTTATATTTGCTATAAAAAAACTATTTCCTATTACAGAGTTATTTTTCCAGATTAAAAAAATAATAATAATAAAACTAAGGGACTAGGAGATGGCGCACTGGACGCCATGTAGTCAACCGCAGTTTGAGTCCTAGATCTGGCTACTTCAAACTCATGCCTGGCACGTGTGCCTGTGTTCCCCAGATCCTGAGAAGAGAATGGAGGAGAAGGAATTGCAGTATGGACAATCCCCATGGGAGGTGAATTCTCACTATCTGCCTCTCTGTCTCTGTCTCTTTAGCGAGCGCACACACCCTATAGCAAAAATCTCTCTCTCTCTTAAAAACAAAGAAAAAAATTCAAGATGAGTTTTTAAACCTTGCATGAAAATAGTTAGAAATTAATAATGACATTTTGCTTTAAAAGAATTCAGTCTCCTGTTCCAATTGAAAAGTATGTTATAAAATAAAATAGATCATTAATACTATATTTTTATACTACAGATTTAAGATACAAAATGCAAAAGCATGCATGCTTTGTCATATTAACACAGTATATTTCAGGAGAAAAAAAGACATTTCTAGCATCTGTTTCTTTCTGTTTAGCATCTGACTTTTCTAATGCTACATTATCTCCCTATCCTTGTAGGCATTTGGATTTGTGGGTCTTATTCACACTAAATGAGCTCTTTGTGGCCATTCTGTTATCATGCTATTCCATTCAATTTAAGTAAATGTGATATAATTGAATCTTACTCGATTTAATGATTCATTAACCCAATCACTCTTTAATAATATTTCCCCCCAAAACTACTAACTTGTCTTCATTTTGGTGCATAATAAATCACTGTCAATATTGATGTCCACCCAAAAATAATATTTATTTCTAATCTGAATGTAGGTTTCAGGATTTTTGCATGGGTTAGACTAATCCTAACTAGACTTGATCACATCTAAGTGTTTGTGAGATGACTCTGCTCATGTGTTCCCCATTCTTCTCCTTGGTAGTCTGGATATGCTGCTTTTGCAAAAGCAAAAGCACAGGGATCAAGTCCCAATGTACAAACCGATCCCCATCCTTCATTTCTATATGTCAATAGCATAAGCTTCTATATTTGATTGGCTAAAGAAAATCATGTAGTTGAGTGCAGAGTGAAAAGGCAATGAAATTCAGTCTTCGTGTGTACAAGAGCACTACAAAGTAAGCATTGTGGGGTGCAGATTTAAGGCAGGATAATTCAATGGGGTAATCTTGAAATGAGTATGCATTTTAGATGCCCATAAAAAAATAAAAAGAAGTAAACAAAGTAAGAAAGAAACAAAACAGAAAATCAAACAGGTTTCCAGAAGAAAGACTCAGAGATCTTTATTAATACAGTTAGATAGATTAATAGAGTTAGAATCTCTACTTTTAGAAGCAAGTTAAAAAGGATAACTAAAAATAATCTCACTGGAATATTGCAAAAAAATGACACATACGCTATATTCAAAATCCTTTCAAATGGATACTTAATGCAAAAGTATGAGGTAAATTATCAGGAGCAAATACAAAGAAAGATGTTAAAAAGTTAAAAGTTCAAGTATAAACTTTTGGGGCTTCACTTGGATATTTTACAGAACCATTTTGTCACTCCAGGAGACTGAAAAATATGGCCCTGGGGTCAGTTAAGGTGCAAAGTTGGAACTGAAGACCATATGTGATAACTGTACCCTCAAATCTCTCCATGTTCTGTAGCAAAGTATAAGAGAACCAAAACTTTTGCTCTGAAGCGAAATCAAAATTCCTCTGGAAATGTTCATCCTTAAACTTCAAAAGAATTAAACAGATAAAATCTTTGAAACACAGTCTGCCAAACAAAATTCAGAATGATAAAACATGCTACCATGAACAGGAATAAGCAGGAAATGGGCTACTGGTTAAGCACTGTGCAAAGAAAGATGGATCTCTTTTTTTGTAGAAGTTTTTGCCATAGGGCATGTGCGCTTGCCAGAAAGACAGAGACAAAAAGTGAGAAATCACCCCGCAGGGGGGATGGCCATGCCGCAATCCCTTCTCCATTCTCCTCTTGGGATCTTGGGCAAGCATGCACATGTGCCTGGCGTGAGTTTAAGCCACTGGGTCCGGGACTCAAACTGCGATCGACTATGGGAGTTCAGCAACATAAGACATTACACAAATTGCTGGTCCTGAAAGCTGGTTCTTACATGGCCAGACAGTTTGAGTCCTGGCCCTATTAGCTTGAAAAACACAAAGGCAATGTGATACACACCAGCATCCTGACAGGATGGAGAACTGGAGATAAAAGGACTATGGCATGACCAGTCTTTCTTCAGATATTCTGTTTTCCTTTCTCTTTCTCTTTTTCATTCATGTGCACTTGTCCTCTGACTTTAAAATATAAAGAAGCAGAAAAATATATAAAAAAATCACCTCTCAGTAATTAAATTCTCAATGTTATAATTCTCAGATGTAAACTCATAAACATGTTAAGCATTAAGAGAATAATTAAAAGACAAAATGTAGGAAACTAAAGGAGACTATCAAGTTGATTTTTAAAATGTTAAAATAGGCACTTTTAAAAGTATCTATAAACATCTGTAATCATTGATATTAAAAATAAAACTATAAATGAGGTTAAATATGTCAAAAACTGAATTAAGAAAATGGCATAGATCTTTGAATGACACTACAAAGTTCTTGATTTCTTGTCCTGTCTTTAATATAAAAACCACAAATGGAAAACAATACCCCATTTCGTATAAGAATAACCATATTCTTATACAGTATTAAAAGTTTATTAAATGTCAGGGCCAGCAGGTGGTGTGGTGGTTAAGGTGCTGGACACTCCCACATGGCGGACCAAGGTTTGAGTCCAGGTCCTGGTGACTTGCTTTCTCACTTTCCTTCTCTCTCTCTGTGTGTCTCTCTCTGGTCAAATTAAAATAAATGAATGAATAAATAAAATTTTTAAAAAAGTTTATTAAATATGATTGCCTGCATCTCTATCTCCTACAAAGTTTTTAGTAGATACTTTTTTAAAAATTTTCTTCAAATCCTTCTCTCATTTTGTTTTTTTTGTAAAAAGTACCCAAAGACAAGGGAGAAACATATGAAATTGGAATATATCACACAACGCTCAGAGTTTTTTTGTTTTATTCAGTCTAAAACATTGTTATCGCATTGTACTTATCCCATCCTTTAGTTTCAGTTTTCTACAAAGTGACATACAAAGTGACATAGCCCCAAAACACACACAGATTCCATTGCCCCAGTCAAATAATTTTCTAGTTATGTTTTCGTTTCCTCAATCCCAGTGTGGTGCAGATGCCAAGCTAATCTGTTTGAGGGAGCTATAAAAAGTGAAAACAAACAAACAAACAAAAAAAACACAAACAAAAACAAAAAACAGAATTAAAGCACAAGTTTACCTTAATTAAAAAAAATAATAATAAAATCCATTCAGAGTTTTCTCGTATGTATTTCCCATGAGTTTTTGAAAACCTTTCACATTCTTAATGATTAAAACTAACAGTGTTGGGACCAGCAGATGGCATAATGGTTACGTTGCTAGACTCCAATGTAGTCAACTGAGGTTTAAGTCCTAGACCAGGTGACTTAATACCCATGCCAGGTTCATGATGTGCATGCCTGAAATCCCAAGAGCAGAATGGAAGAGACAGGACTCCAGTGTTTCTATTCCCCCCGATGGTTAATTTTTTGCTTTCTGTCTCTCTGGTGAGCACACAAGCACTATAGAAAAAAACTCTTTTAAAAAAAAAAAAAGAAAAGAAAAGAATAATGTTACTAACTTGAACAGATTAAGAATGTTTTTTGGGGACTGGCAGGTGGTGTGGTGATTAGGGTGCTGGATTCCCACATGGCTGACAGTGGCTTGAGTCTCAGTCCTGGTGACTTGCTGTCTCACTTTCTCTGTCTCTTTTTCTCTTTCTCTTTTTCTTTCTCTCTTTCTCTTTTTCTTTCTCTTTCTCTTTCTTTATCTTTCTCTCTCTGTCTGGTCAAATTAAACAAATAATAAAAAAAAATAATTACTTAATTTTTTTTGAAATTTAAAGTTTGTAACTGACACTTAACTATAGAATCATTTCAATGCAAGATAACATTATCATTTTTTTTGAGAGAGAGAGATTTTTGCTATAGGACATGAGAGCTTGCTAGAGAGACAGAGAGAGAGAGAGAAAGAGAGAAACCCCCCCCTTAGGAATGGCCATACTGCAATCCCTTCTCTTCCATTCTCCTCTCTAGATTTTGGGCACCCACGCACCCACACCTGGCATGAATTTCAAGTGCCAGGTCTGGGTCTTGAACCAGTTGAACACATGGGAGTACAGCACTTTAACCTCTATAACCCCTGCTAGTCCAGGCATCATTCTTTTTAAGGTTAGCATTCCCCACAAAGTTTATTAATTCTGGCTTTACATAAACTAAGAAAATATCAATAGTCACTAATGGAAAAGCTGTTCTTCAGTCAATTTATGTAGGAAGTAATTTCTTCCATTTCCTCAGTATAAAACCTTTCCACAGAATCTTTTTATTTGTAATTATAATGGAGAGGTCGTCAAGAACACAGATTCTGGAACCAGAATATTTTGATTTGAATCTTTTTTTCTTTTTTTTTTTTTTGAGAGATTTTTTTTTGCTATAGGGCACATGCACTCACCGAAAGACAGAGAGAGACATAGAGACAGAAAGCAAGAAATTAACCCTCCCCCCCAGGGGGATGGCCACACCACAATCCCTTCTCCTCCATTCTTCTCTCAGGATCTTGGGAACACATGCACATGCACCCGGCGTGAGTTTAAGTCACTGGGTGCGTGACTCAAACCACTGTCAACTACGTGGGAGTCCAATGACATAGTCATTACGCCAACTGCTGGTCCCACTTTGGTTTGAATCTTCACTGTTCCTTTTAAAAATTGTATGACTTTGGGCAAATTGCTTACTCCTTTTTTGCTGAGCTTCAGCCACAAAGAGGGAATAGCTATACTATCTAACTTAAATAGTTGTTTTCAGGATAAAATTAATTTATATATATAAAGTATTTAGAACTCTTTAAGAGTAAATCCAGAAGAAATATTAGCTATCATTAATACAAAATCTTTAGTATAATTATTTTTGCTATTCTTCATTTTAAATATGTACTCATTAAATTTATAGCCCAGGGACCAGCAGGTGGCATGGTGGTTAAGGTGCTGGACACTCCCACATGGCCAACCACGGTTCAAGTCCTGGATCTGGTGGCTTGCTTTCTCACTTTCTCTTGCTCTCTCTGTGTCTCTCCTGGTCAAATGAATAAATAAATAAACTTAAATAAATCTTTAAAAAAATTATAGCCCATCTATAACTTGCATACATGTCATGTGCCTATAAACTAAATAATAATTCTATTCATTCATCCACCCACCTGTCCAATTATCCATCCATTCCATACATTTATATCTCTAGTAATCAAATATTTATTACATTTCCCTATTTCGAATTGCTTTCTGGTTGAAATAAAGCATAGAGTTTAAGGAAAAATAAAGAGATGCAAAGGAAAAAATTCTATCTAATTTTTAAGTAATATTATGGTAAGAGTAATTACATTTGCCTGAGTTAGTAAGAGCACTATATAATAGCTAAATTTGGAGCTGAAACATGAAGTATAAGTAAAGTAAGTCAGGTTTCTAAGGGACTGCGGAGGGCATGAGTAAAAAGCAAAAGGAAGACTGGAAAACCCCTCAATCTAAACAGGAGGCGCTTAAGAAATTTAAATCTATGTTGCACTGAAAGTAACCTGAGAAATAACCGAAATCATGCCCAGTTCCACTCTTGACTAGATTAATCCAAATCTCCACATTAATGCCTAGCAGCATAAAAATTACTCGTCTCAATCATTATTGACCAACAGAATCCATCTAGCTTTCAACCAATATCTATGAGACATATAAGAAGAAAAGTAGCACACTGTTCAGGCAAAAACCAACAGGGGCCAGCTGGTGGCATGGTGGTTAAGGGAATTTGATTCCACATGACCTATTGAATGGTTTTTGTCCTGCAACTATTGGCTTGAGAGACATGCTGGTCACATGTGTATACATGCCTAAAATCCTGAGAAGAGAATGAAAAAAGGTTTGTGGAGTGGCCATCCTCCTTGATGGGTGATTTTTCGCTTTCCTTCTCTCTGTCTCTCTCTCTGGAGAGCACATGTGACAAACAAACACAAACAAAAACAGAAAATCAATTAACAAAATGAAATTTAAATAGGATGGAGAAGTTAGAACTAGCTGACAAGGAACTTAAAAATATCTATGACTAATGAAAAACATGTCTGGCATGTGAAATCATATGGATAATTTTAATATAAAGATGGAAACTATAAAAATCAACAGAAGTGCTAAAAATAAACACACGGCATGCCTGCAAAGACACAAACACATGCACAGTCCCTCTACCAGGCTAATTGTAGACTTAATAAAGCCAAGAAAAGAATCAGTGAACTTGATAGGCAAATTGAAAATTACGGTTGAAGATATCAATCATTTTACTCAGCAACTGATATAAGTAGACATAAAATCAATAAGAACTGTACTATGAGCTGACTTTACCTAATTGACATGGATGGAATTCGCCACACAGCAAATGCAGGATACACATTATTTTGAGCTATAAATGGAACATTCCCTAAGATAGACCATATTTCCAGTTGTAAAGCAAAACTTAAGAAATGTAGAACAATAAAAATAGCACAAAGTAAATTCTTGGGAAATAATAGAATTGAACAAGAAAACAATAACAAAAGATTCCTAGAAATATCCAAATACTTGGAAATTAAACAATATATATCTAGGCAGCCAATGAGTCAGAAAGAATTCTCAAGAAAAATTAGAAATATTTAAACTGAGTAACAATAAAAATATAACATGTCAAATTTTTGGTACGTAGTTAAGCAGTCATTAGAGGGAGGTTTATAGTAATAAATGTTTAGATTATAGAAGAAGAAAAGTCCTACATCAGAATGCTAAGCTTTTACATTTAAGAGCAAATTTAATTTACAATAATATGGAAAAAAATAAAAGTAAGAATAGAAATCGATAAAATTAAAAACAAGAAAATAGTATAAAAATCATTGCAACCAAAAGCCTTTTTAAAAAATTAGATAAATAAATATGTAGTGGTACTGAACTTTAAATAAGATAGAAGACACAAAGTACTGATAGAATGAAAACAGACATCAATAAAACTGTATGGACATTAAAAAGATGATATAAGAATATTTTGCAGAAGTTAATGTCTATAAATTAGATAATTTAGATATAAAGGAACTATTCCTTCAAAGACAAATCTACTAAAATGCACTTAAAAAATAATAAATTGAATCATCCTCCTCTGTGGGAGAAATTGAAGTAGCAATTTAAAACATTCTAATAAAGAAAATTCCAACCTGAGATGATTTCATTGGTCAATTATAGTAATTATGGAAGAAATAACAATCCTTTACCTTTTGCTTACATCAGAGAAAATCGTGTGAAGTTTATCCAGAAAATATTTTATAGTTTTGGCTATTTTACAATATTTCCAAAATCATTTCCAAATAGCATTAAATAATTAGAAAGGAGTATGATAAAATTTTAAGAAGGACCAACTGAATTTTATGACAAAGAGCTATTGATAACCACAATATCAAAGAAGTCTTGAGTGTTTTAACTTTGATTCTCTTCTTTAGAGTTTTCTGCTAAGGATAATTATGGCCACTCAAAACATGGATAAGAATAAGAGAGTGAGATATTACAATTGAGATAGACAAATAATAGATCAATAGAACATAGAGTCTAGAAATAGAAGCACACAACTTGACATTTTTTTTCTTGCAAAGTTGCCAATATAATTCACTGGGGAATAAGATCTTCTCTAAAAATTAAGCTGTAGTAACTGGATATTTGAACAAGGAAAAAAATTGACCATCCCTAATTCATACCATACACAAGTATTAAATCAAAGTGCATAGCAGACCTCAAGAAAACATTGATTTCAATGCTTTAGGAAAGAAATATTTCTTAAACAGAGTGATTGCCCTCTTTGTTATAAAATTAATAAAAATGTATTTTCATCAAAGTAAAAAAGTTAGGTATTTTAAAATATAACATTATGAAAATCTACAAAACAATATTGAAAGAAATTGGAAAATGCAAATAAGTGCAACGCTACCCAAAGCAATATACAGATTCAGCATAATTCTTTTCAAAGTGCTAATGACAGTTTTCACCAAAAGAGTTAAACCAATTCTAAAATTTATACAAAATCTCGCTCTCTCTCTCTTTCTCTCTCTCTCTCACACACACAAACACACACACACACACGCACACACACACATAAAACCCAGAGAGTCAACATCATCATGATACAACAAAACAAAATAAAACATCAGAAAATATCCCTGTTTTTACATTATACTACAAGTTATAAGTGTTTTTGTTGTTTAATTTTGCCAGCGGGCCCGTGCACTTACCACAAAGAGAGAGGGTGGGGATGAGGGGAGGTGAGTGAGAAAACACCTCCCATGGAAAATGATCAAGTAATAGGCCCTTCTCCTCCATTTCTCCTTCCTTTCATGATTTTGGGCACACACACACACACACGCACACACAGATATACACACTTGGTGTGTTTTTAAGTCTCTAGGTTTGGAATTTCAACGACATGGTTTGCCACATGGGTTCTAGCCACCTTAACTTCCATGTTAAGGCTGGTCCCAAATAATAGTTATTTAAAAAATATAGTCCTGGCATAAAAATAAACATACAGACTAAGGGAACAGAATAAAAAGCCCAGGATAAATAAGCATATATGTTTAACAAATTTTTGACAAAAACCACCAAATAGGCATAATGGGGAAGTAATATTCTCTTTAATAAATGCATAGAGAAACTGGATATCTATATGCAAAAGAACTGGATTGAACTCTTTTCTTCCACACTAGCCAAAAATCAACTGAAAATGAAAGACCTAAACATAAGACCTGAAATCATGTAAAGTCAATTCCTCAGGTTTCCTCTGCCCTCTCATGTTTATTGAAGCATTAAGGTATGGAAAGTGTCCATCCATGGATAAATGGGAAAAGAAATTAGAGTATATACAAAAAGGAAGGAGATACTGCCATTTATTGCACAAGGATGAAGCTGGAGGATGTTATGGTAAGTAAAATAAGGCAAAATTACAGAACAAATAATAACATACAATTTCACTTACATGTAGAATTTATTTATTTATTTATTTATTCATTTATTGCCAGAGGGCATGTGCACTCACTGGAGAGAGAAAGGAAGAAAGGGAGAAGAAAAAGTACCTCACATGCAGAGTGTGGTACTTTTCCTCCATTTCTCCCTTGCCTCACGATTCTGGGCATCTACACAAATGTGTCCAGCGTGTTTCCCAAGCCGCTGGTCTGGGACTTGAACCACGGGTTGGTTATGTTAGATCTGGCTGCCCTAATCACCAAGCCATTGAGTCAGCCCAACATGTAGAAGAGTTTTTAAAAAGTTAAATACTTATAAAGATAGAGAATGATGGTTATCCATGGCAGGAAGGAGAGGAAATAAGGAGAAGTGGGATCAACGGGTACAAATTTGCATTTATGTAGGATAAATAAACTAGAGATTTGATGCCCAACATGAGAGCTAGAGGAGTAATATGGTATTGTACACTAAAAGTTTGTCAAGAGAATGGACTTTAGGTGCTCTTACTCCCCCACACTCCACATCTGCTACATATAGTATCTATGGAAGGTGATGGATAATTTTCCTAATTGTAGTAATTATTTCACTATGCATATGTATATCAAAACATGTTTTATAACTTAAATGTATATAATAAAAAAAGGAGAGAAATAAGTCACAGGTTGCAAGAAAATATTTTCTATAAATATATTTCTCAGACTTGCATCTAAAATATACAAAGTAGAACCCTTAAAAGATGAGGAGGGTAAAACAGATAATTCAGTTGAAAAATAGAGAGTCCTACTCACTATGACTCAGTCGTGATACAAGTGCCCTGCAAAACTGGAAGCCATATGGTGAATTGTGGGTTGAGATTCCTGGATTGGCTTGGAAATATGCCAGGTGAGCATACTTAGGCGCTCAGGATCCCGAGGAGCTGGAGAAATGGGGATAAGGGATTGTAGCATGGCCAGATTTTGTCAAGAGTGCATCTCTCTCTGGGAACCAGCAGTTAGTGTAATGGCTATGTCGCTGGACTCCCACGTAGTCGACCGCGGTTCGCGTCCCGGACCCAGTGGCTTAAAACCCACGCCGGGCACGGGTGCATGTGTGCCCAAGATCCCGAGAAGAGAATGGAGGAGAAGGGATTGCGGTGTGGCCATACCCTCTGGGGGGTGATTTCTCGCTTTCTGTCTCTCTGTCTCTCTTTGTCTGTCTGGCGAGCACATGCGCCCTATAGTGAAAAACCTCTCAAACAAAACAAAACAAAAAAAGAATGCATCTCTCTCTCTCTCATGCATATAAGCACCTGCTTTCTGAAATTTTATAAAAGGCACACTTGAACAGTAATTTTATATCAGAAATTCTATGTAAATGACCAATATGTACATCAAGACACTCTTCAAATCATTAAGCATAGAAAAATGCAAATTATAGTTACAGTGAAATGTAACATATCTATTAGACTATCTAAAAATAAAAAGATACAATATACTAGCTGATAATGAGCATATGAAGCCAAGCGCATGTTTGTTTTAAAAGTTAAAAGCCAATCATTTTGGAAAACATCTGGCAATTTTAGTTAAAGTTAAGCACACACCACTCTGATAACACAAAAATCCTCTTCTTTTAAATCCTGGAATTCTTCAGAAGGAAGAAACGTGTTCATAAAAAGACTTCTGCCAACATTTCTATAGCTTTTGAAAGCAACCTAATATCTAACAAAAAGAAAAGTGGCATATTTACAAAGGACTCTTATCAGGAAAGCTGAATATGTTCATTGTGTTAAGGAATAAAAAGTAATATATTTATTGTGTTAAGAAATAACTAAATGAAGGGGACCAGCAGTGGCGTGGTGGTTAAGGCGCTGGACACTCCCACATAGCTGACCACGGTTCAAGTCCTGGACCTGGTGGCTTGCTTTTTCACTTTCTCACTTTCCTCTCTCTGGTTGAATTTAAAAAATAAATAAATAATAAATCTTTTAAAAAAGAAAAGAAATAACTAAATGAAAGAAAAAAAATGAAAGAAAAAATATAAAAGGAAGGGAAATATGAAATCATAATAAACTGTGACTGATAAAGTTTAGATGGTTAGAATGGCTGAATCCTACATGGCTGATTGAGAGTTTGAGTCCTAGATCGGCCAACTTGAGGAACATGACAGGCAATTATTTGTGCATGCCCAAAATTTTGGGAGGAGAATGGAGGAGAAGGGATTTTGGCATGGCCATCCTCCATGGGATGGTGCTTTTTCACTTTTTTTCTTTTCTTTTTTTTTTTTTTTGTTTGGTGAGATTTCTCCTGTATGTCATGTGTGCTTGCGGCAGAGACAGAGAAAGACAGAGAGATAGAAAGCGAGAAATCACCCCTCGGGGGGATGGCCACACTGAAATCCCTTCTCCATTCTTTTCCTGAGATCTTGGGCATGCAGGCACATGCTCCCCGTGTGAGTTTTAAGCCACCAGGTCCAGGACTTGAATCGTGGTCAACTACACGGGAGTCCAGCAACATAACCATTAGGCCATCTGCTGATCCCACTTTCTCTCCCTTTTTCTGATAAGTGTATAAGCCTGATAGCACACTGAAAAAATAACAGATAAAAATAAATAAATGAAAGGGAAGATGTGAAATAATGATATGAACTGTGCTTTTGATAAAATCTATTCTCAGTGGGACACCATAGCTCTTCAGGGTATACACTGGGTACATATACACACCTGTATACTTTCACAGCAATTGGAAGAAACTTCTCATAGACCTGAGTAAGGGAAGATTTATAATAATACATTAACAATTGTTAGGACAATACCATATAGCAGATTTTCCCTTCATCCTGAACAGTTTGTAAAATACATGTTAGATATTCAAAATTGAATATTGAAAATTATTTCTGCCTAATACCCCACTTCACTTAAAAACAAAAACTTTCCCTCCCCACTTTTAGTATATGTATTGTATTTTTCAGAAAACAATCAACCTGAACACCAATTGATTTTACTTTGTGTGCCCAAAGTTGCTCACTTTTTCAGAAATTAATGCTAATAGCAATATTAATGTTTGAGGCTCCAGTGAACACAATTGTATTCATTTGTATTTGTAGCTACTGCTTTAGTGAATGTTCTACACACAAATGCTTGTATCTTATTAGTTCCTTATATCTTCTATGGGTAGTCATGCCCATGTATTTAAAAACTGAAATGTAGTATTATTTTATTACAAAATACTTTTATTATATTTTATTTACATTACATTTAGAACCTTGTATTGACTTTATGAAATGCATAATATGTATGCTTCTATGTATGTGTTTGATTTTTAGGGCAGATGTGATGGTTAAAGTATTTGGAATAAATGAAAGGTATCAAGTATCTGAGACTCTACAACTTTGTTTTAGAAACTTGTGAAAATAAGAAGAATGGGATCATAACTAAAGGTATATTTTTAAACTATTTGAATTTAATGTACAAACTGAAAAGTTGAAAGGTGTTAAGTTTATTTATAGACACGGGAAGAAGCAACAAACAATGGAGAAAAGGATAAATGTACTTTGCAGATGGGCGAGGCAGTACTACCTCAAAAGGATTGAGTAGAAAGGTTAGAAATGGCTTGTCCTAATATAGCCAATAACAAGATATACCTCCTAGCTCAGTGGCTCTTGGCATGTATTTCTGAGTGATTTGTTGCTGTTTGCATGTTACTATTGTCTCCTTCATTTACTGTTAGGTCTCTAGGTAAACCAACACATGTATTTCTACAACATATATTGCTGATCACATAAGTCAACACATGCTAGGAGCTAATTGCCTGTTCTCTACCTAGTGCTGGATGAAGAATGGAAGCAGTATAGAGAAGGGTCTGAGGGAGATAGAATGCAAAGCTAACTTCATTACTAAGAAAGTAACTATCCCCCTTTTTACCTTCTTGTTTCTATGTTTGACTTTAATACTTTAGAGAATGGATAAAAATACGATCCCAGCAGAACATAACAGATGACTTGACTTTGACCTTTGAAAAAGTCAAGCTTCATGTAATGGGTGTACTTCTGGGATAAATTGCTTTGACAATAGAGGGCAAGTACTCCACATGCCAGATCAGGTTAAGGTTATTGTATCTTGTGATACTGCCCTACCGTTGCTTGACTTCTCTATGCCAAAGCTTTAGAGCTATTCACATTCTGATCCTAATAGTAACAGCAAGAAACTATTCTTATCTCTATTTTTCAGATGAGGAAACTCAAGCAGGAGGTTATGTGACTTGGGCAAGATCAGTTATGAAACCAGCAGGTTGAGAACAAACATTAGCTCTCCTAGGGTCAAAACTTGTGTACCAAAAGACATGTTACCAAATGATGCAGAAATATAATAATTGAAGAAATATTTCTGAATTTATTCTTCCAGATTTTGATCAAGTCAGGTTAAATGAAACAGCAGACACTGTAGAAACTTTTATAACTTGAAAAAGTACTTTATAATACTTTATAATATTAAATAACTTGTGCAGTATTCAGACAGCACTTTCTCAGTTATGTGCACAGTGTACTTGACATACTGAAATTTAAAAATGTGAATTCTGGACACTTACTCATTTGATGTTATTTAATAATTTTAATTATTTACATTTCAAATAATTCTAAATAGTTAGAATTATTTTTCAATAATTTTTTCTCTATAATCATATACATATGTATATATATGTATATATATATGCTTTCATATGTATAAAATGTATTTTATACATATACATAAGCTTTTTTAAAGCTAATACTTTTAAAACACATTATTTAGAGTATTATTTCATACAAATCACAAAGGAGCAGTTATAGATCATCATAATTTTAAATGAAGAGATCAAAAGAAAAAGCAGATAAGAAGTCTCAGAGGGCCAGGTGTCCTAGTGGTTAAGTGCTGGACTTCATATGGCCAATAGAGTCCCAGACCTGGCAGCTTGAGAATCATGCCAGTCACATGTGCATATATGCCCAACATCCCAAGAGAAAAATGGAGAAGAAGGGATTGTAGCATGGCCATTCCCCATGGGCAGTGATTTCTTTCTCTCTCTCTGTCTCTCTGGCAAACAAACACACTCTATAGCAAAAATCTCTCTCTCAAAAAAAAAAAAAAAAAAAAAAGGAAAAAAGGAACTTTCCGAAAAATAGACTACAACTCTTTGTGATGAGACTGTACTTAATATTTTATAGAACTTACTAGATACTTGTTCATATTTAAGACTTTAGAATATCAAATAATGGAAAACATCATCAGCATCAGTATTATAATTGCCGTTGTCATCAATATCATTGTTGTTCTTGAGCACTTCATCGTTTCTTTCTCAGATTTCTTTTTACCCATAGCAATTGTGACAGTCTGATCTCCCTATTTAAGAATTCTAAGCACCACTGAAAGAGTTTTTTTTCTCGTCTTATGTCTTCTGCACTTAGAAAAGTGATCTGAGCATAGTATGCACTTAATACATCTTAATTGCATATGAAGAATGTAAGAAATTATGAGATAGATTGGTGTGATAAACATGCTGAATTCATATGTTTAAGAGGACTTCATGTAAATCATCTATGTGTTACAGCTACTTATGAATGTTTATGTTATTCTTGGAAGCTGAGCTTGCCAAATTGATTACTACAAAAGGTTTGATGTAATATTTTCCCTGTCTTTAAAATCAACAATTCTATGTGTGAAAGAAGTATAAAACTGAACCAAAATATGATTATGAAAATTCATCACCCAGACAGAAATAATCATTACTTGTTGAGAAATAAAGAGATACCTTATTGAAGTGAGATTTATATTTCATGGAAGATTAAAAAAAAAAAAAAGGTAGAAGGAAATGGAGAAACAATCCTGTGACATGAAATTTTGGAGCCAAATATATGTATAAATATGTATGCCTCTGTGTGTGTGTGTGTGTGTGTGTTGTGTGTAAATACACATTTATATGGAAATCCATATATAGGAGTTAAATATATATAATTACCAGTTGGCATTTACGCTTGCCAGAGAGAGAGATCACACCCTAGTAGGGCATGCTCATGCCACAATTCCTTCTCCATTTCTCTATCCTGTAGAAATTTGAGGCACATATGAACATGTGCTTGATATCCTTTTCAAGACACTAGTGCCAGGATTCCAACTACAGTCAACCATGTGGGATCTGGCTCCCTTAACCACTAGGCTTGGTGCCAACCTGGAGCTAACATGTTTTGATCATTTCCCTATTTAGTATTTCTCCATAACTATTTCATAAATAAATATATTAGTATTTCAGAATAATCTACTCAATGCTGAAAGTAGAATTTAAAGTCATTCCAGGAAGATATAAACTGAAATGGTCATATATTATTTTTAAGAACAAAAGTCTATTCTGCCAGTTTATTCTGAAATCTCAGATTTGGTTGTCAGACATAGAATTTAATTCAAATTCTCTCTTTTATTCTTAAGGTCATATTCTAGGAAGAGACATAGCATATGATTACCAAGTACAAAATAAATCATATATATATATACACAATTTAAAATCATGCCAGGAAGAAATAAATACATATATATAAGAATAGAGAATTAGGTAATTATAAATAGTATTCCATTGTGTATATTTTCTTTACCCATTTATTCACTGATGGACACTTAAGTTGATTCCATATCTCAGCTCTGATGATAGATTGTGAAGCATTTCTACTTTTTGCTTTTTGAGGACCCATCATTGTGTTTTCTATATTGCTATACTAAGTTATATTCCCACTGAGTGTGCAAGAGTTCTCCTTTCTCCACAACCTCACTAGCCCTTTTTTAAATTTTTTTTAACCATAATATCTGTTTTAACTGGGATGAGGTAATAACACATTGAGGTTTTGATGATTAGTGATGTTGGGCATTTTATCACATACTTTTTACCTATTTGTGTAACTTGAGAATTGTCTACCCAGATCAATTGCCCATCCCCTTTTTTAGAGGTTTTTGTCTTTGGGCATGGGTGCTCACTTGCTGGAGAGAGAGAGAAGGACAGAGAGAGTGAGAAGAAAGGCGAAAAATCACCACCCAAGGGGGATGGCCATTCCACAATCCCTTCTCCTCCATTCTCCTCTTAGGATCTTAGGCATGCACACCTGGCATGATTTTCAAGCCACACAGTCCAAGTCTGTACTGGGGTTGTCCAGTTATGTAACTGCTATGCCATTTGCTGGTCCCTCCCATCCCACTTTTAATTATACTGTTATTATTATTATCATTTACTGATGAACTATTTAAGTCTTTGTATATTCTACTTATTAATGTTTCAATTGCAATTATCTGTTTCAGTCTGTAGTTTGTTTCTTAAATCTTTTTTTTTTTTTTAGCTGTGAAGAAGCTTTTTAGTTGAATGTAAAATCATTTTTCTAGTTTTGGGTTCTGTAGCCATATTTTGTGGTCTTATTTAAAACAAACAAAAAAATTAACTAAGTAATTAACAAAACAAAGAAACTTTGCCAAGACCAATATTCTGGAGGACTTCCCCTATACTTACTTAGTAATTTCATATTTTCCATTTTAACCGATTTGAATTTATATTTGTATATGGTGAAAGATAAAGGTTTGTTTTATTTTTTAATATTTTCTCTATTTTTCCCTCAGCACCATTTATTGAGTAGACTATCTTTCCCCAACAAATATTCTTAGGATCTTTGCCAAAAATCAGTTGAATCTGCTATTTTTTTAAAAAAACTCTTGTTGTTAAATTTTTCATTAATATTGTGGATTTTGTCCTGATTTTGTTTAATTTATTTTCTGAATTATTTTGCATTTCATTGCATTTTCTTAAGTTAATTACTTTTAATCGGTTTTCAGACATTTCTTGGATTTCTTTTCCTTTGTAGTCTGCTGCAAAAGAATTACCATGTCCTTTTAGATGAGAGGTCTCTTATTGTTTTTCATGTTTCTTTTGTCCCTGTGTTGAAATCTGGGACTCTGGTGGAAAAGTCACCTCTTTCAGTTTTCTGAAGTAGCTGCTATATGGAAGGACGAAGTGTTCTATAGTTATAGTTGCATAGTGTGCTTTCGCTTTGATTTTGATTGGGTTCAGTACTTCTTTCAGGTGAAATCTATGTCAGCAGTGTCTGTGGGTGTTTCTGTGGCTGAGAATGGGTGTGTTCATAAATGCAGAGACAACGTTTTGTTGAGGTGGGAGTTACCATGGCTAGGAACAGGGGTCATGTGTTCTGGATATAGAGTAAGCAGTATACAGACTCTGCCAGTCAAGAAGGTGATCCTCCAGGGAGCATGGCTATAGCAGGTTCTTGGTGTAGGGATCCTGATAACCTCAGGCTCTGAGTGAGATGCATACAGGGAACAGAGGTTTTAGCAGTTGAGATGAGAATGAAGACGCTAGCAGGCATAGCCCTTAAACCAGAGTCCCTCAGGCTCTGTGTTAGGTGCTTGCAACATGTAGGTGTCCCACTGATTCAGAGTAAGAAGTCATTAGTGGTTATAGTATAAGTACTCAGGTTAGTGTGTTCAGTTCCTTAGTGGAGTACATGTGATGTGTAGGGGTCAAGTTAATAAAGAGTGTAAGATCATCAGTGGCAATGGCAATGACCAGCCTGTTAGGAGAAGGCTAGTGTTCTCAAGTCCTAGATGAGATGCCTGAAGGCTTTTGAGTTGACATAAATGGGGTGTCTGTGTGGTGTCCTCAGGTGTAGATAGCACACATGAAAATTCCAGAAGGATATACTGGGTAAGGAGACCTGCCTGTGGTAACTTCATATGGGGGATACGGAGTTAGTCTTTGGTCTCAGGCAAAGTAGGGGGTTCCAAACACTTTAGTTTTCAGGGGTATCCAGAGGCCCCTGCCTCTTTAATTGTGGGTGTGTGTGTGTGTGTGTGTATTTGTGTGAATGAGAGAGGTATCTGAGATCCTCAATCTGAGGTACACTTGCAATTATTTCCCAGATCTCAAGGGTGCCCTCTTCATTGTGGTGTCCCACTTGTTCCCCAGAGTACAGGGTGCTGCATGGGCTCAGATGCCAGGATTATCCCTACACTACAGCACTCGGCTGCTGATCCGGCTTTCCCACCTTTTGGTAGGTCAAATGGAGTGACAGCTGTGCCTCAGTGAAGTGGAGATGGAGGATCTATTGACTCCTGGGGCAGGATTCACTTTAGCTGTGCTTGTACTCTCAAAATGGAGCCAGGCTATTGGAACTGGGTCTCAAGAAGAAAGACGGTAGGGGAATATATACGTTTAACTTTTCTGAAGCACTGCTTTTGTATGGACTTCGAGCAACTGCCCACACCTGTTTGAGATCTGAAATAATCACGGAGCTTTCCTGTATTCAGAACCCAGGCATCTGAGGCAGCAATGGGAACTACCAGGAATATTCTCATAACCACTTTCTGGCAGTGGGGCACCCCTCTGCTCTGTGTTGTTCCTACTCTTGGGCTTTGTTTTTTTCTCTAAATCTCTATCCCAAGTTTCTATGCCTCAGTGATTACTCATTATTTTCTTGTCATAGCCTGGTGTTCTTTTCTCGTTCCTTTATTTGAAATGGAGTTATTTATCAATTGTTTTTGTTCTCTGTGGAAAGGAGGTATGGGGGGTTATGGAGGGGGTCTTTTTCTTCCTAAATTATGCAAAATATGTTACTGCCTTGACATTAAGTGTGATCCAACATTCAAGAGTCACTCACTAGATATTTTAGGAAAACCTTGAAAGGAAATAAAAAGTATCCCCCAAAATAAAGAAAGAATGAAAGAAAGAAATTAAAGTAAGCAACTTGAAAGAAACAGAAACAAGATGAGAAACAGGAGCAAAGTAATTGTCAGAAACAAAAAGATTTGATTTCCATAAAAAAGAAGAAGAGAGATTATAAATAATAGAACCAAACAATAAAATAAAATAAGTCTGGACATAAATAAATGTAAACTGATATGCAGAGTTCCGATTCTGGATAAGGTGAAGTAACAAGGACAAGATTTATCCACTTGTTTCAATCCACCAAAATATGGGTGAACTACATAAAACTGTGGATGACAAGACAACGGACATCAGGAAAACAGGGTCGATGTTTCTAAGTTTGAGAGAAAAATGAAGTAATCCTTATAAAATGTCTAGTTCTTGTCTCGGGGGGAGTGTGCAGGTTGTGTCACAAGGAGAACTAACTGCAGATTTCCTCATTAGAAACAAAGAAAATGAAGATTTGGGTAAACGATTCAGGGCAGAGTATTGATGAGAAAAGAGAAACTCAGAGAGCGAGAACTCTGGGACTCAGCAGAAGGGCACCACAAGTATTCGGCTGAGTACTGTCTCGGGGCTCTGAAAAAGATACCAGGAAGTGAACATGTCAAAAGCATATACAGAACAATTTCTCTCTAACTTTCTCCTGCTCTCCTGACTCACTCATTCTTCCCCAAAGCAACCGTATAAACTAGAATTCTTTCCCAAGACTGGTCAGAAGAATCAGAACCGTTTCCTCCTAAGCCAGCCATAAAAGTCTAACTTTCTCTTACCTTTCTGTATATAAGTTGGCCTTGAAGAAATTCACCGAGCTACATTGTTTGATTGTAGGTTATAATACTGGCTATTCCAGAATGGTTCCTGACCCATACCCACAAGGAAGAAATGCTTCACAGGAGGCCCAGAAGAATCTGTATGCACGGGTTTTCCCACTCAGTCTCTTAGCTCTTACGATTTTTGTCCAATTGCGTTCCACAAGGCTGTTCTTACTATATAAAACAGAAGCATAGAGTTAGATAGCTTTGCTTAGATAGTTGGGCCTTTAATCTGCAGGGTCCTGTGTCATGTAAAACTAAAATCGAATAAATTTGTTATGCTTTTCTCTGTTAACCTGTGTTTGTTTTGAGGGTGTTGGTCATGATCCTGTGTAATAGGCAAGAAGAGGCTTTTCCCTTTTCTGCCCTACAACTAATAAATGCATATGAATGAGGAAGCAATCTGAATTCAGAAAAGAATAGCTTCAAAGGATGAGTTGTAACAGTACTCAGAACTTGAGGACTAGAAGTAGTACTTGTTCCTGCCATCCAGACTGAAATACTTGGAGTCGTAGTAAACTGAGTGCCAGACATGTGTTGCTTTAGTAGTGAGCCCTAGACGGACCTCTTCTCCAGCTTTAGCCCTAGATAGACCTCTTCTTAAGCTCAATTTATACTTTAAAAAGCAAGATACAAATGGATTAAACTGTTTCTGAGTAAACAATCTTCTGAAATAGAGTAAGACTATTTACGACAACATCAAAATCTCCAGTATTCAACAATTAAAATTCACATTGTAATGTATCCAATAAAATAATTTCCAGATATAGGAAAAATAGAAAAAAAAATAAAAGAGACCCATGATTGTGGAGAAAAATCAATCAACCTGACCCAGAACTGGCCTTAATACTAGAATTAGCAGAAAAGAACATTAAAGTGACTATGAATATATTCTACATATTCCAAAAGTTAAGTATATATGAGAAAAAATATCAACTGCCGCACTCTGTGGTAGAGACTGAAAGACTGGAGAACATAAAAATATTAAAAACTGTAATTGACACTAGAGACAAAGTGGAAAGAGAGTGTGGGAGGCAAAGAGCATAGGAAAGGAAATTTTGGGGGGAAATGGAGAGGTAAGACACTTTGGGTATACAGATAAGACTTTTTAATCTATGGATAAGGATATGTATAATAGTCTCAACTGGGCTGGACAGAGGTGAATATCATGCTGGGAAAGTCTCTTCACAATCTAGATGATTTATAGAAATTTAATGTATAAATAATAATTTAAAAATCAATTAAAAAAAGACCCAAATGAAACTCCTCAAAATGAAAACTGAAATATTTGATATGAAAAAAGTATGCTTGATGAGGTTAGCCAACAGATTATACACTGAAGAAGAAAAGGTAATAAATCTGAAGATAGAGCAATACAAACTTTAGAAAATGAAGCATTTTTTAAAAAAGGAATTAAAAAAAAATAGAGCATTAGTAAAATGTAGGACAACCTCAAATAGCCTAAGAAGCATGTAATTGGAATTTCTCAAAGGGAAAACAGAAAATAGTTGAAAATAATGACCAAAAATTTTGAGTCTGTTTGGTGAAAAGTAAAAATCCACAAAACCGAAAATCTCAATGAATCCTAAACCCCCTGGATTTAAAAAAACAACAAGAAAATAGATTGTCACATTATAATTAAATTTTAACAAAACAAAATTTCAAAACAGAGTGAAAAGATAGTTTATATATGAAAGAACAAATGTAATGGTGCCTTTTAACAGATTTGTTAAAAATCATGTAAGCAAGAAGGTAGTAGAGGGACATCTTTAAAAGCAAAACAAAAGAAACAAAAAAACCTGACAATCTAAATGTGTTCAGAAATTTTTAAAAAATTATTCATATACCAATAACTGATATTAAGAAAAACATTATAGGGCCAGTTGGTGGGGAAATAGTTAAGATGGCTGGATCCCCCATGGCTGACTAGATGGTTCAAGTTCTAAACCTGGAGCCTTGAAAAACACACCAGGTGTAATGTGTTCATGGCCAAAATCCCGAAAGGAGAATGGAGAAGGGATTGCGGCTTGGCCATCCCCCTTGGAGGGTGATTTCTTATTTTCTCTTTTCTGGTCCATCTCTCTCCAGTGAGCACACCACCCTATAGGACTCATTAGTACATTTATTGTACTATAAACCTAAAACATGGGGAAAAATGGGACACAGGAAACAAAATACTCAACAAAGGGGAAAAAAAAAGGGAAAATGTCTTATAAATATGTAGTATGGATAAAGTCTTATATAAATGTACTGATAATTACCTTCCAAGATAAGAAAATCTATTATAGATTCTAGAGTTAAATTAAGAAAGCAACACAAATAAGTAAGTCAGTTTTAACTTCAGTGGAAACAGTTACACAAGAAATTGTTACATAATTGTAGCATACTTTCTTGCTCAATAGATTTAGAGTTCTGTAATGAACATTGATTAAATTTAACAAAATTATTATGTAATTACACTGGAATGATCTAAGTGAGTATGTATGTGCATTTAATACTGTCATTGAAAAAATAAAGATAAATGGCAAAAATCATGCTAAGAATTTTAATTTTTTTAAATTTTTATTTGGATAAAAAGACAAACAATGAACAAAAGCAAAATACCAGAACAAGGTAAAAGAGAGACAACATGAGAAAAAAAAAAGCTTTATATTTTAGTATCCTTAGCAGTGCTTTTTTTCCCTGCTTTTAGAAAATGACGCCCATATTTTCATTTTGCACTAATTCCCACCAGTTATTTAGCTGGTCTTACATTAAGAATCAAGATTGGAGGAGGATGGTAGGTAGCAGAAGAGAAGTATTTTTGTTTTTCATATCATCTGTTAAATATGTTAAATTAAAAATGAGTATTGCTTTTTGGAAATTAAAAAAAAATCAATTAAAATAATAAAAGAGTAATAAGTACAGTTACCCAGAGAAAGAAAAGCCTTGCTTGGCAGAGGAATCCTGTGTGAAAATAATATGAAATTGGGGACCAGCAGGTGGCATAGTGGTTGGGAGGCTGGACTCCCACATGGCCAACTGTTTCAAGCCATCAAGTGTCAAGCCATCAAGTTTTGAACCCTGTAGCTTGAAACTCACTCCCAGCATGTGTGCATGCATGCCCAAAATCCCGAGAGGAGACTGGAGGAGAAAGAGATTGTGGTGCAGCCGTCCTCCTGAGGGATGATTTTTTGCTTTCTATCTCTGTCTCTTCCGGTATCTCTGGAAAGTGCACAGACCCTATAGCAAAAACCTCTCAAAAAAAAAAAAAAAAGATGTGAAATCAGTGAAGATGGTTGTGAGACAGCTTAAGCTGACCAGAATTCAAAGTAGGAGTGTTACTAGTGAACAGACTGATAAAAGCAGAAGATAGATCACAGAGTCATGACCTAGAGGAAGGAATTAGGACTTATTTATTCAAGCCATGGGGAGACATTGAATAATTGTTATCAAGTCAGATTTTTCTAAGAGTAGATTCAATTACATAGGAGACTTTAAAGTGAGCAGTTATAATTTTTTTTTCTGATATAGGCCCTCTCCAGTAATAATACATGGTAATGATTTAAAAATAAAATGTTTACATGAACCATAGGAAAAAATTTGCAGATCAGTGTATTTGGATTTATTTTAAAATTACTATAGATCAATTTTTTAATATTATAGATGAATTTATTGAAGTGATGAAATTTCATCACGATATCACAATATTTTTAGGATCAAAATAGAACACTCTAGTTTTTTTTTTTTTTAAATAAGAACTGTAAGTTTTCATAAGTGACTTTTACTTTCCTTATATAAGATGTTATTTTATTCTTGCTACTTTAGAGGAAAATGACCAGAAAAAACTTACAGATATTTTTCCCATAGCACACTATTATTTTAAGTTCACCTGCAGGAAAAGGATTTATTTGGCTTGTGTAAATGTCTTGGGATCTTCTGAAGCAGACTGGTTCTTGCCTAGATGCGATGGCATCCTCGCTTGGGAGAAAGGGACGAAGCAAAAAAATTGTTCAACTCTACTGAGTAAATAATTCTGAGCGAGGTGACTTAAGTTTCTGAAGATGATGAATAGCTATGTAGGCAAAGTCAAGGCTACATTTCCTTAAGGGAAAAGGGGAATGATGAAAATCATCAATGAACAGCTAAAGAACAGAAAAAATGCAAATGTCCCTAATGCTCCCTCAATGAGGTGCCAAAAATGTATTTAAAATGTTAAACTATTGTTACAATTTGAAAGCATAAAAATTGTATAAGCTGCAAACGCAAAATGGAAGAGATAACATAGACTCACACATTTGTGGATTTCCTTCTTTTAATAACTGACAAAAACGCTTTGATCAAGTGGATTCTGTTGACAGAGATTTTTTGTAGCAGATGAAAGCTCTTATCTGGAAGCTATGAAATAGAAAAACTGTTTGGGAAGATTGCTTTGAATGTCAGTTTCCCTGCATTATTCAAGTTTAGGGATTTAAAAAGCACAAAAATGTGTGTGACAAAAGATACAATCCAACATGCACTATAGCATATAACAGTTTATTGCCATTATTATCATTAAATAGAATACTCTTACAGAAAACATTGCTCCCCATTCAGAAATTACACCAACTGGTTCTACGATCTTTTTTTCTAATGAAAATTATTCTGTACAATATGAGTTTCTTTTAAAATAATACATACCAACCAGTTTAGCCAGTGAGCTTTTCCTATTAACTTAGTTACAGTTCTCGAAAACCACATACACTTGGTCCAATGCCAATAAAATGTCTGAGAAGATGATAGAAAAAACTGTGTATGGTTTTTTTAAAAAAAGAAGAAGAAGACCTAAGGTGAAACTGTCAGTAGCTTGTTAAAATTTATGCATCTTGAGGAAAAACTAATTGTATCAGATTTTAACCATGTTTTATAAGGGGGAGGTTTCTCTTCACATTCATTAACTTAATTGGCACAGTAGAAGTTTTAAGTGGCCTTTCACCTTTGGATATGAGATTATAGTTTTAGCAACAGCTTTTTAAAATCCGTATAATGATTTAATAGAAAGGAGTTCAAGATTCTACAGCTTTTAGAAAGAAAATACAAAAAAAAAAAATACAGCATCAGAGGAGTCTTCATAGTTGGGCCAAGAGAAACTTTGGAACCAAGTAATAAATATTTTACAATCAACTGTTTTATAACAGTCTGCCTGGCAGTCATGGCCAGGATGATTTAGAAGGTGAAGTGGATAATCCCCCAGTGGGATTATTTTCTTCTTCAGTGACCTTTGTAGCTCTGAGTTTGAACACACCTTACAGAGAAAGCAAGGTGTAGGAGTGATGAGTTGAGGCCTCACCACTATGCTGCAAGTTTAACATTTAAATGTTTGTTCAAAAAAAAAATCTAATTAAAATGAGAAGTAATATACTTACACAGTAGAAGATACATAGTTGTGATTATTAAACTCCTATGGATTATTTTTAAAAATCTTTGAGCTCTTTAGTTCTTTATTTAAATTTTCTTTTAACTCAACATAGAAAACTGTTACAGAAGCAAATGGAAATACTCAAAGAAATGGTAAGGTTTTGAAGTTTTCATGGTTCTTCCAGGAGCAGAAAGGGAGCAGGGGATTGTGAAAATGTAGTTGTACTTGAGTAAGTGTGCGTATAGCTTTTTATCTGGGTGCTTCTGGGATGATCGTGGGATGTCTTACTTAGGATCTCTAGTTTCGTTATGTCCTTCCATGATCCATGCAGTTTTCTCTTCTTCCACTCATAAGGATTTAAAACAATTGATATCTTAAAAAAGCTATTTTTTGCCATGGATACCCCAGTTCTCAGAGAACCACTAATTACAGAAAGAGATTAATATAAAAATTATTTGAATTTTACCAATTAAAGACAATGAATAGGAAATACTGAGCAATTCCATGGTCATGGGGTTTCTGTGGAAAAAATTTAGGGTGGTGAAATCTGGCAAGATACATTTCTTTACGTTACATCTTCCTCTCGAGCTATGGCTTCATTTCTTCTCTTTTAACCTTCCATTTTTCTTTAGTTTTGATTAAATCTCTTGTTGAAAGATATTTATTTTACTTAGGATGATAGATTGCTTGTGGAAAGAAATCAGACTGCATTAATATGTCTACTGTTCCAACGTATTGGGAGAATCTTGAAATTTACAAGAAAATGTCACAAATATCAAAGAAACATTATAATATCTACTGTAAAATCATTTCTATACCTAAAGCATACTATAAGAAAATACCTTATTTTGACAGGCTCTTACAATCATGAAATATAAGTTAATGTGTGTTCTTTTATATACCTGCAGAGACGTTTCTTGATTTATGCAAGTATAGTCTTTCTCTGCTGGTGATAGTCACAGTTTGTTGGGAGTAGCAGAGCCCACCATTAAGCTCATGTAATACATATTTTTAAAGTACAACTATTTTAAAAAAGGAAGACAGAATGATCTTTATATGTAGGTTTTCAAAGGGAATTTTGAAACAAGAATGTTGTAATATTATTATGATAAAATCAAGGGATGCCAAATGTTTGCCCAGACAGAACCTTACAGTGCTGCAGTACCTTGTTGGAATCACAATGCAAGATGTGATCATCACGCGTCATATCTAGAAATGCAACTGGCAGAGTGCTCAAGATCCATTCTTCCATGGATTCCAAGCTTATTAGCCTATTGTATGAATTAGCATGCTAGGGAGAAGTGATCCTGTTACCTCGTGGTTAAGGAAGCCAGATCCCACATGGCCAGCAGAGGTGCAAGTTCCAGTCTCAGCATCCTCAAAAACACACCAGACACATTTGTGCCTGCATTCCCCAAATCCTGATGAGACAGAGAAATGGAAGAGATAGTATTGCAAACCAAACCCCAGCGTGGATGCTTTCTCCTGCTCCTTCCTTCTCTCTGTCTCCCTGTTTCTCTGTCTCTCTCTGGCAAGTGTGCATACCTTCTGGTGCTAGATAGAGAGCCAATGGTGGTGGAAAGATAATATATAATGTTCTTCAGGGTAATCCCACCTCAATTCTAAAGACTACCCCACCTCAGCATGTGCCCAATAATCTGGGGCTTGCCGAGGGTAGGGGCAGATCTTGGCATGAAGGCCCTGTTGAGGGCGCTGTCTCACTCTCTCTCTCTCTCCATCTTTCTTGATCACAGAAGAAAAACTAAACAAAATGAAAACATAAACCATTTTTAAAAAGGTGTTAGGAAGTTAATTTATCCAAGAATTATAGTTACCGAATAGACTGGATCTTTCATGATCAACAGTCACAGTATTCTTTTCCTGATTTTTCAATTTATGTTTGAAGACAAATTATAAAATAAAGATTTGCTCACTGAAGACAAAAGACATCAAGCTGAGTTAGAAGGAACTCTCAAAGCTTATGCATCATTGTTGTAAAATTTGGGTGGCTATTCAAGTACCCATTCCTGAGAGGTTATAAAGAGCAGTTTTTGGTATCCTTCCTCAAACCTTTATGATTGACTAGTAACTAATATTTTGAAGCCCTCTTATTCTTAAAAGATTAGTCTAACGTAAGTAGTCTACACTTTATCAATTTTATGAATATGTGAGTATATCTACATAGGTAAGTATGTTTGAGAAGCCCTTACTTATATGAGCTCTGTTAAATTTAAGTCTTTCCAAGGTGACATCATGGAAAATCTCTCCAAGAAATTTTGGAAAACCCTTTCTGTGGGAAATGTTTCATCACATTCTAATGCAGAGCTAGACAATAAAAATGATACGAATCAGAAAAAAATATGCAGGACTCCTTTTTTATTTTTCTATCATTTTCATTTTTGTCTTTCTACCATTTCAATCTTGTTAAAATTGTCATTCAATGACCATTTGAAAATTATTAGAGACTTCAAAGCTTTATTGGATTTGGAGTTAATGTGATGCCAAAAACATAACTGACAATTGCTGTGAGTATTCATTTTTCTCCCAATTCACAGACAATCAAATTCATTCCCACCTTATGAGATGCAGCCATCATCAGTCACCTTGGTCTATCAAAACAGTCAATCTACATAATGGGAAAATGTAAAAATCCCAGGGTCAGGAAAGAGCTCTTGCTCCTGGAAAGCTACAGATTATTTTATCAACATATCACAGCAATTCAGCTGTGTGTTCAGCAGAGGTTGGACAAATATCTGTTGTGTTCTATCCCTCTTTCCAAATGAGCAGGAAATAGAGTTTTCGAGGTTAAGCTATCGTTCTATACAAACTTCTCTAAAAATTTTTTATTTCCTACTTACTTTTCCTACCCATCTCACTTTTTAACCTACAAAATAAATTTGTTTGTAATTCTATTATTGAAAAAAAGATATGAAGTATTATAACTGGAACCCACATGTAAATATCTATCCCAATTTGCTCTCCAAATCAGTATAGAAATAAAATATCATTTAGTATTTAGTAAATATATACCTAGTCTCTTCCAGCTTATCCATGCTTGTCAACTGCTCTCCTGAGAGTTTATTCATATATTTGCTTTTTGGTGTGATTCTTGGTACATAGACTAAAATTCTGGTAAGGTCCTAAACAAGTTGTTTGAAGATCTGAAAAGGGAATAACTATGGAGAGAAATTATCTTAAATCAATTTTCAGATTTTTAAGAAAAAAAGT
>NW_006159746.1:0-39688 GCF_000334495.1 Tupaia belangeri chinensis
CAGTCTCTAGATGAAATGAAGCTAGCTAATGAAAAACTAGCCTGGTTTTGCTTTTCCTTAAAAAACACCTTAATTGAATAGCCTTGTTTCTATGAATAACTTGAAACAACTAGAAGAGAGGATCCCCTCTACCTAGTCTAGATAGGGCCTCACATAGTTGTAAAGTTAACCTGTGAGTCTGTCACACCAAAGCCAAGAGGACTACTTCCATGGACTGACCAGGGCCTTGGTCCATAAGGATAGGCCAAGAGGTTCCTTTGTAATAGTGCTTTGGGGACCAGAGAGCGGCAGCCCTGCGCTAGTCACTCCAGAGGCTGACTGTAAGTCAGACATTGTCAAGAATGTGGCTTGGCTGCTCCATGACCAGATGGTCAGAGAAAGAATGGGCTGCTGCTGACTCACGGGACAGTTAGAGTGGCCTCTGGTAGCAGTAGGCTCCTTGGCCCTTGTTCCCATTGAGTGCGCTATCCACCATGCTTTTAATTTTGATTTTTAACTCTAGTTTACTCAGTTTTCTTACCCTATGTCTCCCACAGGATAAAAGCCTTTAAATATTAGATACTAGTTACCTCTGGACCTAGAGCCCAAGTATACCAGGGCTGCACTATCAAGATGACTCTCCTTAATAGATATTTGAGGAGACTCAAAGAAAAAAATAATATAGTTTTTGTTTTCTGAAAAATTTTGTTGATTCCTTAAGTACCTAACCAAATGCTCTTCTGCTTCTGTAAACTGCTTGCATTGTCTTGAAAAGCACTGTATCACGATCTCCCTATAAGTGATTGAACCTGGTGGCTGCATACCCTGAACATTGGCCCAAGCCATCCAACCAGACACTCTAGCATGTGAGCAACGGTGCCCAGCAACTAGAGACCATAGAATCAACCCATCCCTGACTGCAACCATATAGCACTCAATAACAGGGATCCATGATTGGCTCCACTATGTACTTGGGAAAGGGGGAAATGAAGGACCAGAGTGACTCCATTTTTTTATGGGGCAACACCATATTGCTAAACATTTTGTTAAATCTTGCCAAGAATCGGCACTATTTCAAGGAGGCAAGCCAATCATGTAAGAGAAGGTCATAAACCCATCACCCCACCAGGGCTGGCCAATGATAAAAAACAAAGGAAATACCAGAGACCTGAAGTAACTTTTTTGCCAATCAGTAAAAAACAACTATGCTTCTTGAAATCTGCAGCCAATGTATAGTCACCTGAGTGCATTCCTCAGCACCCCTTGACCTCCTCCCCCAACGGCCAAATAAAAGCCCAGCCCAACTAACACCAGGGGCTCTCAACTCTGACCCGCTGTGTTGAGAGGATTGGGAGTCCTGGCTGGAGCCTGAATAAGAGCAACCCTTTTGTGCTTGCATCAGAATTGGTTCCTTGGTAGTCTTTTGGGAATTTCGTGACTGGGATACAACACTTTCTCTCTTCTTCTTAATTAGTCTAGCTAGTGGTTTATTGATTTTGTTTATCTTTTCAAAGAACCAGCAGTTTCTCCTTTTTTGCTGGTGGTTCAGTGTGAATGTGTATTCCTGAGAACCTCACAACGTTAAGATGTTTGTAAACTGTAATTCTAGACCTGACTAGTCTCTTTGGGCCATGTAGGATGAAGAGGTAATGACAATGTAAGAGGGAAGAAAAAAAGAATATGAAGAAGGAAGAAAGAAAAAGTCATGTACCAGGTTTGTGCCATGCACGATTTTGGCAGGGGGCTGCAGATGGAGATGGACTCTGCTTGAGAGCTGAGAGCTGCCCTGACCATGGGGGAAAGAGAAGTAAAGAATTAGCAAAACAAAGAAGGAAAAAAAAAAAAAAGGCCTATCTTTCTGGCTTGGGTTAGGGATCTCTGAGCTTGGGAGCTGGGGCTCAGACTGGTGCTGAGGATCAGCCCTGCCTCAGGTTCCCCTTGTGAACTTCTGTTCTTTAATTCTTCTAGTTAAAAAAAAAATGACCTGTTACAACTCCAGAAACTTTGTTGAAAATGTGTAGGCAAAAGGATGTTCTAATACATAGTTCTATTGAAAGAGTAAAGTCTTATTAAAGGGCACTTGGATATAAACCAAAATACAGTCGGAGAATGATTAAATGAACCAAACTAGTCAAAATCCTGTTACCTGAACTCTTTTTATTTTTCTTTCTCACATTGGGATTTTGTGAGAAAGAGGGGAAAAAGTAGGGGATTGTTCATACTCAAGATTTCTTTGTCCAAACCTCATCTTCAAGGAATGCGTGAGTCCCATACGAATTCAGATCAATGCACAGTGTATCCTGTATCTACAACTCCTGTGCTAACATAATGATGTTTGAAATAATGACTTGGAGGTACCACTTGATGTAAAATGATCCAAGGAAGATTCAGTAGTGTTAAGGAGACAGTTACTTAGGAGAGAACACTTGACGTGTACTTAAAAAACATACTTGAACTAATGAAGAGTGAGACTGACAAGTTTTACAAAACCCAGAGAATCCATTTCCCAAGAATTCTATTTGTGTTCATACCATGTTTGAAAGAACCCATACCTCATTTGGTGGCATCCATGTCTTCAGAAGGCAAATTTTTCTTAAAGTCCCAATTTCTCAGGTTTGGGGTGTTTCTGAATTTATTTCTTCTGGATTCTCTCTCATCTTTGGAGACTCTTAAATTTCTAGAATTCATTAAGAAATAAAAACAGGGACCAGCAGTTAGCGTAATGGCTTTGTTGCTGGACTCCCATGTAGTTGACTGCGGTTCACGTCCCGGACCCAGTGGCTTAAAACTCACGCCGGGCGCGTGTGCGTGAGTGCCCAAAATCCTGAGAGGAGAATGGAGGAGAAGGGATTGCAGCGTGGCCATCCCCCTGGGAGGTGATTTCTCACTTTCTGTCTCTCTGTCTGTCTCTGTCTGTCTGTCTGTCTGGCGAGCGCATGTGCCGTATGGCAAAAAACCTCTCCAAAAAAAAAAAAACCAAAACTGAAAATCTAACTGCATGAAATAATAGGGATTTTTGTGACTGTGGAGAGAGAATATACCACAAGACAAGCAGTCAGTAGCAATCTTGCTGACCCAATCTAATCTGCAGTCTTCTCCCAGGGGTTCTTACTCATCTAGAATTTTCCTAGGCTTTCCCTCTAGGCAAAGTGGCTCTCCACAGGGTGCAGCTCTCTAGTCCAGAAGGGTATACCACCCTCAGGCTAATCATTTTACTTTCCTCCTGGTCTCCTCCCTGCTTCTGCCCAATAGATGCTAAAAACTCTCTACAACAAGTTAAATTGTTATGTTTCTCTTAATTGCCAAACAGGGAGGGAGAGCAAAGCACCACCTACTGGGGTGTGGTTGTGTTGTAATCCTTTCTCCATTTTTCAGTCCTGTTGGGATTTTCAGGCTGCCAGGGCCTAGGTTCAAACCATGGTCACTTATGTAGAATATAGCTCCCTTAACCTCTAGTGTATGGGACTGACCCTAGATTTTTATGTTTTATAAAATAATTTTTTAAAATTTCCACCTTCTCCTTTAGTCCTTGAAGAAAAAAATAGGCCTTGATTTTAAGGTTCAATCATCTTAATTCAGTTTAGCTGACTCATTTTATAAATGAGGAAACTTAGACTCAGAGCAGAGAGGTGATTTACTGAAAATACTGGGCAAAATGGAATCTGTCATTCTGGTCTAATTCCTTTTAGGCTAGTCTCCCTGCCTGCTTATGTAATTTTTTGCTCCACTTTAGATTCGAATGATTATAATGATGAGAGATGACAGGATTGCTTATGTACCTTGTATACTTGTCTATGAGAGCTATAAACCTAAATATATGTTTCCTGAAATATTTAATCATGTAATAGAAGGAGATAATGTGATTTCATGTCTTGTAAATCAGGAAAAAATATCTCCAGTATCTTCTTTTTATTAATATTTGACATTCTGTTATTCAGAGTATAAAAAATTAGCCAGCGTAATTGTGCATAAGTACGCCTGTTTGTCTCTCTTTGTTAGCAGATGCTGACAAAAGGAAATAATGACCACATTGTATTAGGAGAATGGCAATTTAAGAGACGATCACTTCAAGAAATTTAATGCTTTTTTTAAAAAAATTTTCCTACGTGGTGAAAAAATTGTTTTGCTTTTGTGTCTATACTGAGAGTTCATTTTTCTTTTGTGGTTGGATTTATTTTATTCAAAAGGCAATCAGGTGGAATTAGAGCATTAAAGAACTGTAGGGAACAAAAATCTAGCACATAAATTTGAAGACCATGTTCACCCAGAAAAAATAAGTGCCTTTACAGATTTCTCAACTTTTAATAAAATTTTAAACCAGCAGAAAGTTGGAAAGTAACACGACAAAGATAAATATCCCTTCACATAGATTCACCAATTGTTAAGAATCAACCAACCTGGAAATCTATCTTTTGTTTTTTCTTTCTTTCTTTCTAATAGGCGAGCTAAGTTAAATACCATTATAATTGTTGTTACAGCTTATAAGCATGGTCTCAACTTTCTTTTCTTCCTTTTTCTGTTTTGTTTTCCCTCTATCCCTTCCTCCACTCCTCTGTCATTCTTTTTCTCTCTTTTTTTTTTAGAGAGATTTTTGCTTTAGAGCACATGTGCTCATCAGAGAGCCAGATAGAGAGTGATATGGAGACAGAAAGCAAGAAATCACCGGGCTGGCCATGCTGCAATCCCCTCTCCTCCATTGTCTTCTTGGGATTTGGGGCATGCACATACATGTGCCTGGTGTGTTTATAGCTACCAGATCCAGGACTCAAACCATGATCAAGTATGTGGGAGTCCAGTGATGTGAACATTACACCATCTGCTGGTCCTCCTCTCCTTCTTTTTCTGATTGTCAGAGGATTCATGAATTCTCCAGGGAGTAAAAGAGCACCCCTACCATTCTGCCAATGACTATGGTCAGATTGCAGTCTTTTTTCTCCTATTTTTCCATCCTGTCAGGATTTGGGGTGCACACACACACACACACACACACACACACACACACACACACACAAAAGTACCTGGCATGTTTTAAGCTGCTTGGGCTGGGATTCAAACCACAGTCAGCCATAGAGATCCAGCTCCTTATGCATAGCACCTAATCACTGAGCAATAAGGTAAGCTTTGTCATTGGTCTTTATATTTTTTATTCATGTCGCTTTATGCTATATTTACATTTTCTCCTTTATCAGGTATGCTTTTATCTCCTTTTTTACTTTTCTTGTACTACCAGATTTGAAGATTTGTTCTAGCTGTTATTTTTATACTAATATTTTCTTATACTTTGAGTATATTTTTCTAATTTGAGCTTAGTTTGGTTGAATTCTTTGGTTTGCCAATTTTAAGGGAATACATTTGTTTCACACCTCATTCCTCTGGGACAATCACTATACTTACCCAGTTTTCTTCTTTCTCTTTCCCACCTTTCTCTTATTTTAATTATGTCATCATTACATTGTCAGAATGTGAAACATTTACATACATTTCCCTCATGTCTCTACTGTCTTATACTTAAATTCTTCTAAATATTATATATTCAATATGGGATGTCATTCCTTTGCTAAATTTTGTTATTTATGACTTGGTGTGAAGTTCATTCTTTAGTAGATTTTTCGAAAATTTGTGAGTACAATATTCAATAGGATCTTTTTATTTTTAAGAATTATTCAATTTATTATTATTATTTTTTAACTTGCTATCATGTGCTTAGAAAGAACAAGAGAAAGCAAGCCACTAGTTTCAGGACTCGAACTGCTATCAGCCATGTGGGAATTCAGCACCTTAACCACCAAACCACTGACTGCTCCTCCTTAGGATGTTTAATATTTAAACTGATTTCCGTGCCTTCATTTTTAACTTTCAGAGTGTGTATATGTTTGCCAGAGAGAGATGGAGAAATACAAAGAAAAAGGGAGAGGAGAAAGCACCCTCCAATGGGGTGTGGGCATGCTGCAATCCTTGCTATTCCATTTCTCTATCCTGTTAGCATTTTGGGCATGCATACATGCCTGGCTTGTTTTTCAAGCCACCAGGGCTAGGGTTTGAACCACAGTTAGTCAGGTAGTTTTCAATACCCTTGACCTCTAGGCTACAGGCTTGTTTTATATATCTTGATGCTTAATGCTTAATGGACAACTTGGTTATATTGGAAATCTTTAGCTTATACTTTCTTTCTCTGAGTTGCTTGAAAGTATTATTACACCGGGCCTTGCTGTCTATGTTACCATTGAGATATTTGATGACATTCTTTTTTTTTTTTTTTTCTTCTGTTTATGTTGCCTAGTCTTTTTGCTTGGAGGTTCAAAAGATTTTCTCTTTATTTCTAAAGGTCCTTAAAAAATGAAGATTTGGACTTTCTGTTGCAGTCACATGTCACTTAACAATGGGAACAAGTTCTGAAAAATGCATCTTTATATGATTTTGTTATTGTGCAAACATGAGAGTGCTTACAGAAACGTAGATGGAATAACCAGTACACGGCTACATATCATAGTCTTTTTTTTCCTAGGCTATAAACTGTACAGCGTGTTACTATACTGAGTACTATTGACAATTGTAACACTATTATCAGTTTTTGTGTATCCAAAAATATCTAAATATAGAAAAAGCACAATGAAAACAGGTATGAAAGTGAATAAGTTGTGCGTATGTGTGGTGCACTTACTGCGACCGGAGCTGACCAGACTGAAAGATGCTCTGGGTAAATCTGTAACTGGGAAGGTCTAGGATATGACTATACATGTGTATAGACTTTATCAACATTGTACTCTGAGGCCAGACTAAATTTATAATAAAATTTTCCAACTTTAATGATAAACCTTAGCTTACTAGAACTATTTTACTTTTTTAAAGAAGTTTTTGCCTTAAAGGTACACGTGCTCTCTGGAGAGAGAGAGAGAGAGAGAAAGAGAGAGAGAGAGAGAGAGAGAGAGAGGAGAGAGACAGTGAGAGATGAAAGTGAAAAATCACCCCCTACCCCAGGGGGGATAGTCACACCACAATCCTTTCTCTTCCATTCTCCTCCTTGGATATTGGGCAGGCACACATATATACTCTACATGAGTTTGAAGCTACCAGGTCCAGGACTTGAACCATGGTTGGCCACGTGAGAGTCCAGCAATGTAACCACTATGTTATCTGCTGGCCCCATAACTTTTTTACCTTTTAAACTTCAAAAGTTTTAAAACTTTTGACTTTTCATAACATTTAGCATAAAACTCAAGCATACTGTACAGCTATACAAAATGTTCTCATTTTGTTAAAAGTAAGTACTTTTTTAGAACTTTTTGTTAAAAACTAAAATATGCACACACATTAGCATAGGCCTACACAGGGTCATGATCACTAATATTACTGTCTTCCACCTCCACGTCTGGTTTTGCTGGAAGGTCTTCAGGGGCAGTAATATTCACGGAGCAATGGTAGCAATGCCTTCCTCTGGAATTCCTCCTGAACAACCTGCCTGAGGCTTTTCTTGAGAGGAAGTCACTCTTTTCAGAAATATATCCATATTGTTTTGCTTATTTTTTTCATCATAATTTGCTTGTAAAAGATAATACAGCATGTACATGCCTCTTTAACAAAAACCATTTAGTGTCAGGTCCAGGTTTTCAAACGTTTTAAGGAGATTTCGAAGTCTGCGAAAGCTTCTTCTAAACCCATCTGCCCCTGCTTGAGGGTAAAGAGATAGGGTGTACCCCAAGGGGAAGGACTGCGGATTGAGGAAGGACAGACAAATAAAAGCGGGGGTCAGGTGGACTGGCGTCTCCCTGGTGAGCACCCTGGCCCTGAGTTGTTCTGTGCTCATCCTTTTATAGGGGAGGTAAAGCCGGGCACTTTCTATTACTGACTGAAGTTGTGGAGCATCCGAACAAGTCTCACCCGGCCTTCTCTGGTCGCACTCGGCTCTCTTCTATATGTAAAACCCAGTAGTAGATCAGATCTTTGTTCAGCGCTTTTGCATGGCCTGCAGCGTAAGCACAGTGACCATATCCACTTTAATGCCTCCCTGCACCCATCACTATCAATTTTCTTTCCTTTTTGCTTCTCCTGCAGCTTCCTTTTTACTCCCCTCTACTTCAGCTATGCATTGCTATTCCAGTTTCAACAAGCCCTGTTAGTTACTTCCTCAGGAGCCACCCCTCATAGTGCCTCAAGTCATTCTTTCACACCCCCATTGTAAAGTTGTTTGATTTCACAGCCATAACTTTGTTGATGGTTTCAACCTCTTTATCCTTGGAAAATCCTTTGAAAGCATCGAATAATCTACTAAGTATCCAGATTCATGTGTAGACAACATAAAATTAAGACAAGCACCAGAGAAATTAAAATAATCAATAGAGATGGTAAAAATGGTAAAAACATGTTTGAATTGTTACTGGCATGACACAGCATGATGTTACATTTAAACATTTAAAAAAAATAGGTATTAGGTCATCAGGAAAGTCGTGATGTGTTTTCCTGTTTTTCTATGAAAAAATGTGTCAAGACTTTCCAGACAGCCCAATAGAATGATAAAAAGTGTAATGATAAAAAGTGTAGTACGGTCAGGCCAGCTCCATCACTTAGGATTAAGAGAACCCGTGCCTACATGGCCAACAGCGGGTGGAGTTCTGGCTGGTGGCTTAAAAAACATGGCAGGCATGTGTGTCCCAAATCCTGACAGAACAGAGAAATGGAGAAGAGACTGTGGCGTGACCATCCTCTCTCTCTCTCTGTCTCTCTCTCTCTCTGTTTCTTTGTTTGTCTCTGGCAAGTGTACATGCCATATAGCAATAAAAAAAGTATAATAAAGTAAACATAAAACCCAGTAACATAGCCACTTATTATATAAAGTATTATGTACTCTATATAATTGTATACGCTATACTTATGACTGGCAGTACAGTAGGCGAGTTTACACCAGCCTTACCACAAACCTGTGAGTACTGCATTGTGCTACAATTTTCTAATCACTATAGCATTAGGATAGGAATTTTTGAGCCATTATTTTAGGGGACCATTTTTGTACTAATGATCCATCATTGATCAAAACATTTTTGGGGGACCAGCAGGTGGCAAGGCATTTAGGGCACTGGACACTCTCACATGGCTGACCATGGTTCAAGTCCCAGACCTGGTTGCTTGCTTTCTCACCTTCTCTCTCTCTTTGGCTGATCAAACTGGAAAACAATAATAATAAAATAAAGTTAAATAAAATACTTCTTTAAAAAAATCATTCTTCTCATTTGATTGTATTTTGTATTTCTACAAGGTTTTCATGGATTATGATTTTAAATATTATTGAATAGTTCAGCTTCATTCTTTTTCTTTAGATTCTCCAAAAATTTGTTAGGTCCTTGCTTATAAACTTCTTTCTTTCTCTCTCACTGTGTATATATTTACTGGTTCCTTTTTTTAACTTTAGTTTTCTTGGGTACTTTAATTTCTCTTGGTTCTCTTTATTTTACATTGTACTTACTCTCTTATGTGTATAGTAATTAAACTTAACCCTCATGTTTGAGATAATTTTGTATTTTCTTTAATTTCATTTTAGTTTAATAGACTCATTTTATAACCTCTCTACTATATCCTTTTATTTTGAGATTTACATATATTTGATTCAAAAGCTTTTAAAAATATTTTCAGTGCATGGCTATTTTATTCTGGTTAGGATATTACATTATGTATATTCTCTGTTTGTGGTTGTTCATTGGGAGGTTTTTTAATTTTTCTTTTTAGAGAGGTTTTAGTTACAGGGTGTATGTGCTTGCCAGGAAGACAGAGAGAAACAGAGAGACAAAAAGCGAGAAACCACCCCCCCAAGGGGGATGGCCATGCTGCAATCCATTCTCCTCCATTCTCTTGGGTATGCATGTACACACGCCTGGCGTGAATTTAAGCCACCAAGTCCGGGACTCAAACCATCATTGACTACATGGGAGTCCAGCGACACAGCCATTACGCCAACTGCTGGTCCCCATTGGGAGGTTTTTGATCAGTTAAAATGTTTTTAATTTATTTATATTGGATTGTATGAAAGGTTATGATGTATTTTTCTATGCAAAAATGTGTCATGACTTTTCAGGAGACTCAAATATTTTTCTTCAATCACTTTGTAGGAAATGACTTCTGAGAGTTGTCAATTTTGAATGTCTTCCTTTTTTTTGGACTAGCAGTACCAGATGATTCTGTTACTCTGAGGTTGTTGTGATTTCTTAGATGTCTTAGTTAAGGGCATCATCTTCCTTTGGGACTGTAAATTTTTTCATAGTTTTTTTTTTTTTTTTAATTTTATTTCTTTGACCAGAGGACAGGATGAGGAAAGTTTATGTTCGGATTTTGTGATGCTCTTTTTTTTTTTTTTTTGTGTTCTGTATTTCCACTGCTTGCTTTTTCCTTTTCACAAGCCTTAAGAAATTTCTCTTAGGGATGCCACCATCACTGGCACACAGTTTTAATCCCCATCTTATTTCCTAAAAGCTAGTACTCTGATCCACAATTTTGCAGACTCCTAATTAACGATGTCCCCGTAGTGTGTGACCTCCCCACTCAGTGTGTTGGCTGTATCTGTGCCCCACCATGGTTAGGTCCGCACCGTCCTCACTGTTCTTCTGTGCAGTCTACCTCACTACAGCCTCCTCAGTGGTGTGCTAAACTGATGTTGCTAGTTTCACACATGTATTGCTTTACTACATGAATATTGAGTTGTACTATGTTCTTTGTATCCTAGCTTATGCCTTGACATGGCTTGTGGGTAGTTTCCTTTGCTCTTTTTGTTTCTCTGTATGGTTAGATGATGGGAGATTAGATTCAGGAAGTTGTTATTCCCTAGGAACTCTGGATTCTGTCACCTGAATTTGTTCACTGTCTTTCCTTAAAGAGGTAACATGCACACAGTTCACTCCTGACTTCATGTAGAGGTTCTCTTTGTGTGGGGAAGGATGGTGGAACAAACCTGAGAGGAGAGAAACTTAATCTCTCAGACTCTAGATCATTTAAATACCTACCTTATGAAGGATACTTTCACACAACTTCAGTGTCTGCATTTGTTTTGGGGTTTACAACTCTGATGCCAAGAGAAGACCAAAGACTTCACAATGCTGGGTTTTACATGGTGGATGTAATTAAAAACTTTGTCCAGAAAATCAGCTTATTAAACTGTACCTGCATCAGGTAGTCAGGACCCTTCTAAACAGTGCAAAATATATCAGTATTGGGGCCAGCAGATGATGTATGTTTAAGACCTTGGACTCCCACATGGTCGACCATCATGTTTGAGTCCCAGACCCAGTGGTTTAAAACTCATGCTGGTGTATGTGTGCATGCCCACAATCCCTAGAGGAGAATGAAGGAAAAGGGATTGTGGTGTGGCCACCCTCCCTGGGAGGTGATTTTTTGTCTTCAGTCTCTCTGCCTCTCTCTGGCGAGTGCATGTGCCCTATAACAAAAATCTTTCCAAAAAAAAAAAAAATCAATTTTAAAAGTAATAATTAAGAAAGAGTCTCCATTGTTAGGAAAAAGAATGGTATTGATGGTGACAAATAATTGTCCATTATGTTTACTCTTTTTTTTTTTTTAGAGGTTTTTGCTGTAAGGTGCATGCACTCTCCAGAAAGAGAGAGAGAGACAGAGAGACAGAAAGCGAGAAATTACCCCTGGGGGAATGGTCACACCACAATCCCTTCTCCTCCATTCTCCTTTCAGGATCTTGGGCACGCACACGCACACACGTGCCCGGCGTAAGTTTAAGCCACCAGGTCCAGGACTTGAACTGCAGTCGACTACATGGAGTCCAGGGACAAGGCCATTAAGCTAACTGCTGGTCCCTAGTCTGTTATGTTTAAAATAAAATATCATAAACATGACACATATTACACAAAAAGACATTACTTCATTATTTAACTTGTTATAAATGATTTGATTTTAACAAAGCTTAAACTTGGGACCAGCAAATGGCATAATAGTTATGTCACTGCACTCCTAGGTAGTTGGCCACAGTTTGCAATCCAGGTGCATGTGCATGCATTACCAAAATCCCAAGAGGAGAATAGAGGAGAAGGAATTGTGGCGTGGCCATCCCCTGGGGAGGGGGAGATTTCTTTCTGTTTCTCTATTTCTGTCTCTCTAGCTGGTGCACACATCCTATAGCAAAAATCTCTCTTAAAAAAAAGGCACTAAACTTAAAAATAATATTGGTATTTGGAATTTTATTAGTCTTACAGTTGTGTTGCTAATTTAGAAATTTTACATAGTTTTCCAGTAGTAGAAGAGCTATGAGTATAAAGTCAACTGTCATTTGAAAGTTTACACATATTTACATAAAGTAAAAGCTAGTGTAAGTCAGTGCCAGGAGTTCATGAGGACTGTTTCCGTTTAAAGTGTGTCTGCATTATTCACATTTGAGAAACACTGACGGAGAACAAATGGCATCAGTTTCTACCTCTGAGAGCACGGAATTCCACTCACTGCTCTGTCACTTACCAGCAAAATTATATAAGCTCTTTGAGCTTCAGTTTCTTCACATGTGAGAAAATGTTTTCAACATCATAAGGTTGTTATAAGGTTTAAATGAAAGAGATAAACATGAAAAATAACAGTATGTGATCACAAAATTATAGAAGTTATTAAATTTGTGGTTTATAGGCAATCGAGGACTGATTTAATTGAGAATGACTACTCTATCGAAATTCCACTATGATTTTAAAGGGCCTTCCTCTCCACATTAATTCTTTGATGCTGTCTCCCTATTGCTCATACTTGGGATCAAGGTTGCAACTCTTCTTGCCTCAGCCGGAACTGGCAAAGCACCAGAAAAGAATTTTCTCTTCTGACATTACATCTACAGAATACCAATATCCACACTCAGTGTTTTCTTTTTTCTCAAAACTTCTTCCTGTCAGAAGGGTGATGAACTCTTGCTCTGATCAGAGGCCATTGTCCCAAATGTGCAGTACCCTACTCTAGCCTGCCTTTGTAAAGACCACTTTTCTCTGAATAGCCTTTCTTTCTCTAACATCATCAAGCTTTTCTCCTATTGAATTGTTTGCACCAGAATTGATATAGGCTTTTTTTCTCTTTCACTACAGGTTTCTGTATAGCTAGGGATGTGCTTTGCTGCCTACCTTCATCACTGAGTCTCTCAAAATACCTGTCTCCACATCATGATCTCTCACACTTTAATTCTCCTCAGTCTGACTTCAGCTCCACTGCTTCCTTGAACTCACGCCTGGGTTTTTCACCAGGACTTCTGTGATTCCATGATGTATGAGGTGAACTTTTAATCTTCCTCTTGAAATAGTCTTTTTCTTTTCTTCAGGACTCTGGACCTACTGGTTTTTGTCTTATTCTCTCAAACCACTTCTCAGCTTCTCCTGTCGAATTCTCAGGGTACCTAAGCGCTATAACCTCTTTTCTCTTTAAACTTTCTACCTAGGAGACTTCATCCACCTCAGTGACTTTCAATGCCATTTGTGTGCAGTTTCATCACCTCCTCTTGGTGAAACAGGGATCCCTGGTTCTAAGTAGTATACGATGGCCAAATTCATGACACCCAACACTGGACAGATGAGACTCACAGCAGTTCATTAGTCACATATATCCCAGGTTGGAGGATAAAGACCCCGGATACTATGCAGGTCCACATGAGGATTTCATGAACCAGCAGAGGCTGAGGTGGGCAGGCTTTATAGTAATCGGGTAGGATCCTCTATGGTTCCCATGGGAGAATGTGCTTAGTTAATGATTAATTCTGCAGTCGGGTAAGGAAAGGAAACTTAAGTTGAGGACTGGATGGGTAGCAGCTGGTAGAGGTGATGGGCAAATAGCTAGAGGGTGAGTGTTTCCTGTGGGTGAAGAGCATCTAGAGTGAGAAGGAAAGCCGTGGGTAGTCTATGTGCCTAACCCTGTGTGAAGTTCAGAGATGCTAAGGAAGTGTTTAGAATTGTAGGTCTTACAACATGCACACCTATGATTCTCAAATGCACGCCATCAATAAAGACCTTTTCTTTCTGCCCCCTACCTTTTTATTCAACTACATCCGTGGTGTTTTCCACTGAGATGTCTCACAAGTAAGCACATCTCAAAGTCTCGATTCCCTTCTATTTTCCTTTATGTATTTCCTCCACTCTGATTTTCTTTTCTTTCTTTCTTTTTTTTTTAAATCTCAGTCAGTACAGTTATTATCTGCTTAGTTGTGCAGTTAGTAATCTGGGAGGGCGTCTTATTTTATTTCTATCTTTTGCCATCATTCATGGGTTACTGCATTAAAAACTCCATTAATTTTTAATCCCTATTTTACAATCATCCACTCTTTTTTTATAGCATTGTTTTATTTAACCTTATTTATTTATTTATTTATTTATTTATTTTAATTTGGCCATAGAGGGATGAGGAGCTGGGGGGAATGAGAAAGTAAACTACAGGTCCGGGACTCGAACCGTGGTTGGCCATGTGGGATTCCAATACCCTTAACCACCACACTACCTGCCAGCCCCAACAATCATCCACTCTTCTTCATTTCTACTTTTGCCATTTTTTCCTATCTGCCATCTTTCTTGTTAACAACTATAAGTGATCCTCTCAACGAGTCTTTCCAGTTTTGCCCCTTTCTCCACAATCTGTTCTCACATGACTGTCTGAGAAAGCTTTTAAAAGAGTACGTCACTTTGTTGACTCTAAGCTCTGTATGCATCTGTCTCATTGAGGAGACCCATTTTTTCTGGGTAAGACTGAAGGCAGGGAGAACAGTCTAAGCAGTAAGCATTAAAGTTGATTGATCTAAGGTACAAATATAATGAGCTCGTTTCTCAGACTGAAGTTCCTTGTCAGAGGTAATGTGCCATACTTAGATTCAGTTTTAGTATTTTGCACAGACTTAGCTTCTAAAGACTCACTAAAAGGAGCTAACTAGACCAGTGGATGGCAAAGTGGTTAAATTGCTGGATTCCCACGTGACCGACTGCAATTCGAGTGCTGGATCTGGAGGCTTGAAAAATCACATCGGGCATGTGTGCATGTGTGACCCAAATCTCAGGAGAATGGAGGAGAGGGGATTTCTCATCTTACCTCTCTGTATCTCTCTCTGACAAGCGCACATGCCCTATAGCAAAAACATTAAAAAAAACCAAAACCTAAAAAATAAAAGAAAGAAGCTAATTTAACTATGTATTTCTCTGCCTCCAGTTACTACTTATTTCATTGGAATGGTTTATTATTATTAAAATATTATAGACATGGAGAAAAGGTCATTTTGCCAGTGTACCCTGGAGTGGTGATTGAGGAGTTCAAACTCAAGCAGACTTTGGTTCATTTAATCAAACTCCAAGTGTGTGCTTAGCTCATCTCACCTTGCTGCTCAATAGAATACAATTCTTCTGTAGTTTCTCTCTCATAGCCTGCCTGTTTCTTCACAAGGTTTTGGTAGTGCACAGATTTTTTTTCTGGGTTTATTGATTCAGTCCATTCTGTTCTTCTTCTTCTTCTTTTTCTTTTTTTTTAAAGAGTTTTTTGTTTTAGGGCACACATACTCACTGAAGAGAGAGACAGAGATAACATGAGAAATCATGCCCCCTGCCCCAGGGGGATGGTCACAACATAATCCCTTCTCCATTCTCCTCCTGGGATCTTGGACATGCACATACATGTGCCCAGTGTGATTTTCAAGTTCCAGGTCTAGGGCTTGAACCATGGTGGGCTACGTGGGAGTCCAGTGACAACTGTTGTGCCATCTGCTGGCCCCTATTTTGTTTCTTTTGATGAATTTTGATAATTTTCCTTCTACTCCAATAGATTTATTTTCTAATTAATAATTCCCTCTCAACACAAGTTGTGTCATTCCAGTGCTTGAAATCCTTTAAGGACTTCCTACTCTTATTCTCTAAAACTACCTTAATTCCTGGAGTACATCAAACTCTTTATCACCTAAACATGTTAAAAATATGCTGTTTCCTTTGTCAAATTTCCTTTTCCTCATTTATTTCTGCGATATCTCTTTATCTTTGGCACAGCCTAATTCAATAAAAACGTTCTCTTTCTTTCTTCTCTTATTCTACTTGATACCATCTTATTTTTTTAATTGAAATTTGTTACATATATGTGTTATATGTTAGCTATTTGTTGCTTTCTACTCTCACTAGGCATAGAGCTACTGTTTTGTTCATCATGTGTATCGAGTATTTGGCAATGTTTTGGACATGATAGGGTCCCAGATACATTTGTTACATGAGGAATGAAAGAATGAATAAATGAAAGAACATAATGGAAGCATAGGAATTTATTTATTGGTCAGTTCTTTAGACCAGCAGTTGTCACAATTTTTGTTTCAGTCCTACTTTATACTCTTTTTTTTTTTCAGAGAGTTTTTTTGCTATAGGGCACGTGTGCTTGCCAGAGAGACAGAGAGACAGAAAGCGAGAAATTGCCCCCTGGGGGGATGGCCACACCGTAATCCCCTCTCCTCCATTCTCCTCTTGGGATCTTGGGCACGCCCGCACACACAGCTGGCGTGTTTAAGCCGCCGGGTCCGGGACTCGAACCGTGGTCAACTATGTGGGAGTCCAGCAACATAGCCATTACACTAACTGCTGGTCTCTCCTACTTTATGCTCTTAAAAATGATTGAGGACCTCAAATCCCTTGACATTAACTTTATTATAAATGAAATTAAGAGTTTTAAAGACATTTGTTAATTTATTTTGAAGCAGCAATAAAATTAAATTTATACATTTTTATAAAATTAATATAATTAATGTAATTTTATAAAATGTTGAAAGAAATTGAGGTGAGAAGATTGACTTTTTAATTTTTTTGCAAATCTTTTTTTAATGAAAGCTTCATGAAAGAAAGCTGGATTTTCTTCTGCATATCATCTGTTGGTGTTTCACATGTCTGTCTGTAACATTCCATTGTACATTGATGACTGAATGCAAATGAAAAGGTTTATCATGTCCTAATGTTATTGTGATATTATTTCCTGAAAGGGTGTGCCTGTGGTACACTTTGAGAGCTATTGGTTTAGGTTATCATGCATTCATTGTGTGGAAATGGCATGTACTTAGACCACTCAAAGGTTTAGGTGAGAATTGAGGCAGTGTCAGATAGAAAGATAAAAGTCAAGATTACTAAGTTCCAAAAAGATTCCAACCCAACGTATAGATAGCATTATCCATGCCTAATTTTTTAAACTATGCCTTTTGTTTATTCCTCTGCCAAATGGGAGTGATCACATATCTCAGCTCTATGATGATACGATGGATGTAAAGAAAATTTAACAGAGGTAGACAAATGCAGAGGATTGTTTGCTTCTCACCACCAGCCCTTCTCACCTGCCCTGCCTCACAGACTGTGTATTATTGGATGTAGGACTTTCTCTTCCTCTGACTTTCCTGGGAGATTTAGTTTTTCCTTAGAAAAGTTCTTCATTAGATAAAGTTCTTACTATGCCATGTGCTGGTTTGTAAGATACAGCCCCTGCGTCAGTGTCAAGCCTCTTTCTTTCCAGTCTCTCCTTGCTTGTTGCACCCTAGCTACCAGTGTGTGCTTCAGTCCCTTGAATGCATCTCCATGACCCAGAGGAAGCGTATTGCACTGCTTGGTCATTTTATAATGGTCTCTGTTTTGGTTGGAGTGTGGAAATATGTGAGAGAATTCTTGCTATGATTCTTGGAAAGTCTATTTTATTTTTAATGAAAATCAGTTATTCATGGAATGCAAAAAAAAAAAATCAGTTGCAATCTTTTTCATATTGATTCTCCATTCACTAAAAAAGAAGAGATTAAGTGGCTCTTTGAGCAGTTGGGCTGCCCCAGCAACAGCTCTGCAGCAGCAAGAACATCTTTCCTAACAAGATGTTCCCTTTACAGAGTCTGAGATTAATGTCATGAGAGCTCTCTTATCTCCCCACCCCACAACATTACTGTCCTGTTTTCAAAGTCTTCTAATAAAATTGAGAGGCTTATAATATGCAGTACATCTATAAGTCACCTGGTTTGTAGTGCAAATGAGAGCTTTAATGTTTCAAAGAACAAGAGTTATTGTTTCTTCATGTGTTTAATAGACTATGGCATAGAGACAACAGTAGTGCTTATGACCAAGTTTTCACAATGGCCCAGCTGTAAATTGGATGTATTTACAAATTGTGTGACTCTCATAACAGTCTTTAATAATTCCCAAATTCCATAATAATTCTGAAAGAATTTAGAACAGAGGAGAGGGGTGAGGTAGTACTATACCCTGACACTCATGCATACACATGCTCAAATTCTTATTTGCCCACCTGCACATACAACCCCCGCCACACACACACACAAACACACCTGCTCACATGTAGGAAAGTTTAAAGAACTTAGAATGTTGGGTAGTTATCTTCCCTTTTACCATGCTCTCAATAATTTATTCTTTTATTCCTATCTATTATAGAATGGGGTTCTCAAATTTGAGTGTAATCAGAATCACCTGGGAGGCTTGTTAAAACACAGATTTAGGGGGGCACCAACCAGGGTGTCTAGTTCAAGAGGTTTGGGGTGAGGTCCTAGAATTTTAATTTCTTAAAAATGTTGCAGGTCTAGGGACCAGCAGTTAGCATAATGGCTATGTCGCTGGACTCCCATGTAGTCGACTGCGGTTCGTGTCCTGGACATGGTGGCTTAAAACTCATGCCGGGCATGTGTACGTGCATGCCTAAGATCCTGAGAGGAGAATGGAGGAGAAGGGATTGTAGTGTGGCCATCCCCCCTGGGGGGTGATTTCTCACTTTCTGTCTCTCTCTCTCTCTGTCTGTCTGGCTAGCGCATGTGCCCTATAGCAAAAACATCTCAAAAAAAAAAAAAAAAAAAAAAAAGGTTGCAGGGTCTGAACATCAAAAAAAAAAAAAAAAAAAAAAGGTTGCAGGTCCAGGAACTGAACCTTGAGAAATACTCACTATAGGAGTCCGATAGAGACCGAGATTTTAGATAATGCTTTAGGCTTAGACATACCATGCTCCGAATGCTTGCTAGGACAGTTTTCTCTCTGTCTGTTTCTTCCTGTGAAACATAGGAATACCAGATAATAAGGTTATTGCAGGTTTTACATGGGATAAAGGGTTTCAGCTTTGTGTCTGGACTAGTGAGTATTCTGTAGTTATTGTTTTTAAGAATTGGGGTTGCTTGGTGTTTGTAGTATACATATTTTATGATAATGATTTAAAATACATCTGTAAGATTTAGATACCAAGCTAACAGGTAGAAAGTCTGACAATGCAATGGTCTATTTCCACCACTGCAAAATATGAGGGGAGTTTTAAAACTTCATGGAAAAGTAGGATTATAGTGTGAGTTTATTTGGATGCAAATTTTTTAAAAATACATACATAGTTTTAAAATAATATGTATTTCCCAACACTTGTTGAAAGTCTCCCCCACACATGCATTTAGCAGTTTCGTTATTTATGTATATGCCACCTCAGTTCCTTGACCTCCTCTCCTCCAGCAGTCAGCTATTTTTACTCTCTTTCAGGCACACACTTCTGTGGTCTTGACCCAGATATTGGCATTACGAGTAATTGCACTCCTCCATAATTTTCGTTTCAAGCATTATACCCTTCAAATACCACTCCTTTTTTTTTTTTCCCAGCTCACTGTCTCTATTTTCCTGACTCCAAGAATTCTTAAGCTTTACTAAGATCTATAGTCACTGATTTTACTACCTGAACAGTATTTCTCATCCACTGTGTAGCCTCACTTTCACCTTCATGTTGAATGCACGCCTTATCACTGTAATCACACCCTTGCATATGCCTTCATGATCTTTCCCCCTGCATTGTATTTTTTCCACAAACAAAACAAAACAAAAATATCAACCTGGCTTAATCCAATCCAGAAAGCTAAAATAAGAATAAAATAATACATCTTCACTGCTTTTCTGTCTAAATATACTCCTTTTGCTCTTGTTGATATAGTGTCTGTACCCCTGAGAAAGGCCAGCCACTTTGCTTTTACACCGGCTTCCATTCCTTCAAGAACGTGACTCAGGTAATTGTCCTGACTGTCTCTCTCACATCATCAATATCACTTCTTTATTATTTATTCAAATGAGCTATTATATCCTGTATTAGAGATAAAACTTGCTCAGCATCATCTCTAGGTGGCTCCATTTCTCTGAGCCAGTTTTGGTAATGCTCTCAAGGAGTCACCTGACTTGTTATCTCAGTACACCATCCTTTCGCCCATTCTTGCCTGAACTGACTTTATCAGGCTTTATCTCTTCCACCCGGTAGTAGTCTTAGCTTACTGTCATATGGTTGAACCCAATGGCCAGTTCCTAGTCTTTGTCTTCCTAATTTATCAATGTCACTTGGTCACTTTATTATTATCTTTTTAATCTTGTCTTCACTTGACTTTCTGGAGACCAACCTCTGGGTTTCCTGCTTGTCTTAGTCTCTTTGAGCTGCTTTAGGAAACTACCAGAGACGATAGCTTAAAAACAACAGATATTTTCCTCTCATAGTTCCAAGAGCTGGGAAGTCCCATACCAGTCAGCAGCAGATTCGGAGCCTGGTGAGGGCCTGCATTTTCACAGATGGCTTCTTGCCATTGCCACTGTGCTTTCTCATGGTAGATGGAGCAAGGGAGCTCCCTGGGGCCTTTTTTTTTTTTTTTTTCCAAGAGTGATTTTTGGTATAGGATGTGTGCGCTCACTGAAGAGACAGAGAGCGAGAATTTACTCTCTAGAGGGAATGGCCATGCGGCATCCCTTCTCCATTCTCCTCTTGGGATTTTGGGCACACATACAACATGCACCTGGCATGAGTTTCAAGCCGCTGGGTCCAGGACTTGGAACCACAGTTGACTATGTGGGAGTCCAGCAACGTACCCATTATACCACCTGCTGGACCACCCCCACTCCCCCGCTCCTGCCTCTCTTATAAGGCACTAATCTTATTTACGAGGGCTATATCTTCATGATGTAGTCACTTTCCAATAGGCCCCACTTCCTACTCCCATCACCTTGTGGATTAACATCTAATCATTTGAATTCTGGAGGATACAAACATTGAGACCATAACACTACTTCACTGGCAGTTAACTTTTGATTTTGCCTTTTCTTCCTTTCCAGGAGTTCTGAATATTAAAATATTCCTAGGCTTAATCATCAATCTTCCACTAGTTTATTTCCATACTCACTAACTACATTATCTTGTAAAGACCTTAAATATGGTAATTTCTAAATTTATAACTTTACTTTTTGTCAGAATACTGATTATGTTTTCTGACTAATAGAATACCTTCTTACAGATGTCTAATAGCCATTAAAATTTATTATGTTAAAAAGATAATCAGTCATATCTCATCTTGTCATATTCTGCCTGTATTTGTTTTTGTTTTTGTTTTTTTCTTGGAGAGGTTTATGCTATAGGGCATGTGCGCTCACCAGAAAGACAGAGAGAGACTGAGAGACAGAAAGTGAGAAATCACCTCCCGGGGGAATGGCCATGCCACAATCCCTTCTCCTCCATTCTCCTCTTGGGATCTTGGGCATGCGTACACATGTGCCCAGTGTGAGTGTAAGCCACTGGGTCTGGGACTTGAACTGCAGTCAACTAACATGGGAGCCCAGTGACATAGCCATTACGCCAACTGCTGGTCCCATGAGTGGGATTTTAACAACATAAATCAGATAATTCACTTTGCTGCTTAAAATTTCTCAGGCGTTTTTTATGTTTCAAGATAAAAGTCCAGGAACTTTAGCTTCTAGCTAAAGACCTTTACACTAAATTTTTCATTGCCTTGAATGTTCTTTTCTGATATCTACATGGCATATGTTTTTAATTCCTGTAGGTCTTTTCAAATGTCACCGGATTATCCTGACAGTAAAGCATCTCCATCGCCCCCTCTTCCCCATTCCCCTCACTGGATTTTGTTTTACTCCCTAGCTCTTGTCACCACCTGATAAAATGTGATTTGTGTTTACCTGTGTTTGCTCATGGCCTACCTTCCTCAACAAGAATGTAGATTTCATCATAGCTGGAATTTGGGTTTACCACTGTTTCTCCAGCACGTTTAACTGCCCTTGGCACATAGTAGGTGCCTAATAAACATTTGTTGAATGATTTGAATGCAGTTAATTAACATTAGCATTAAAGATAATGACTGGGGTGCTAAATTAAATGAACCATGTAGATTGCAATTAGTTTTATTTGTGATTGATTATTTTTTAAATGAATTTTGCTTACAGGATCTTAATTGCCAGATCATGGTATGCATTTACAATTCTTTAGGATTGGACCAGCAGGTGGCATGATGATTAAGGTACTGGATTCCACATCGCTGGCTCTGCAGTTTTGAAAAAACACGTAAGGTGCATGCATGTGCATGTCCAAAATCCTGAGAGGAGAATAGAAGAGAAGGAAAATTATGTCGAAGAGGGGATGGCCAATAGCTATACCACAATCCCTTCTCTTTTTTCCTCTCAGGATTTTGGACACTCATGCACACGTACCTCCAGTGTGTTTTCAAGCCACAGTGTCCAGGACTTGAACCACGGAGTCAGCCATCTGAGATTCAGTGTCTTAACCACCATGCTACCTGCAGGTCCTAAGAGAGGTTTTATTCTCACTACAAAGAAATGATAAGTATCTGAGGTCATAGATACACTGATTACTCTGAAATCGATTGTTAAGTTCAATATTGTATTGAAATATTACTTTGTGCCCCATAAATACATGCAATTATTGTTAATTAGAAATAAAATAAAGCTAAAATATAGATTATATCCTAAGAATAATAGTGAGCTAGTAATAGATCAGTCCTCATTAAACTGAAGCCCAGATTCACATCCTTTCAGTTACTACCAAATTAATATCATCCTGTATTACGGTATCATTAGCAAAAGTAAATTCATTCTGGGGGGAACCAGCAGTTAGCGTAATGGCTATGTCGCTGGACTCCCACGTAGCCGACTGCGGTTCGTGTCCCGGACCTGGTGGCTTAAAACTCACGCCGGGCGCGTGTGTGTGCGTGCCCAAGATCCCGAGAGGAGAATGGAGGAGAAGGGATTGCGGCGTGACCATCCCCCCTGGGGGGTGATTTCTCGCTTTCTGTCTCTATGTCTCTCTCTGTCTGTCTGGCGAGTGCACGCGCCCTACAGTGAAAATCTCTCCAAAAAAAAAAAAAAAACAAAAACAAACAAATTCATTCTGGAAAAAAATATACCTCATGTAGAGTCTCAAATTATCTCTTCTAATCTTTGCTTATAATGTATAGCGCTGAATAATATGGTGCAACAGAAGATATGAGAATGAAAACAATTAAACACTATAGGTAATTGAAACAAACTTCATATAAAATTAAGAATTTTGGTGGACAATTTTGCAAAATAATTAAAGGAATAGAAAAGAAACAAATTAAAATTCTATTACTAGAAATATAACTGAAGAGAATAATTCAATGGACTCAACTGCAATTTAGACACAACCAATTAGAGAAGTGGTGAAGAATTTTAAAAAGATAAATTTTAAACACTCATAGATTGGGACCAGCAGATGGTGTAGTGGTTATGTCACTGGACTCCCACATAGTTAACCAGAGATCGAGTCCTGGCCTGACAACTTAAAGCTCACTCTAGCGTCTTGTGAATGGAAGAGAAGGGACTGCAGCATGGCCATCCCTCCTGGGGGGTGATTTTTTTGTTTCCTGTCCTCCTCTGTCTCTTTGGCAAGTGCACACATTCTATAGCAAAAATCTCTCTTAAAAAAAAAAAGCTCAAAGATGTTTTCATTTAGAGTACAAAATGCAGAAAAGAGCATGAGAAATACAATTACAAGGAATAATGTGAAATTGAAGAACCAGAAAGAAACGGAGAGAGTAGTAAAGAAGCAATGTGTGGAGAAAAAGGATGACTAAGAATTGGGGAAAACTGAAGAAAGAGAATCATAGATCCAAACCCGAAGGTCACTTCTATAAAGAGAAAATTCCATTTCAGCATTTGATAGTTCCCTGGTTTTTTTAGTCATCATTTTTCTTCATGTATTGCTAAAATGATGTATAGCAACCATAATACTATTTTTTTCCTCTGGGTATGAAAATGCAGCAGGATTAATTTTCCTTTGTATTGTCTTAATTTATTGGCAACACTCAGATAGTGCAGAAAATAATATCCAATTTAAAACATATTTAGTTAAAACTAATCTATATCTGTACATAACCTATACTTTCAGTTTTGCTTACAGATGCTTATTAGAAGAAGTGATACGGTCATAATTTTATTTGATCCAGTCAGTTTACCGATGAGAAATAAAATGAACAAATGTGAACAAAAATGGTGATATTTTACATTTCAAAATGAATAAAATATGTTAGTCCATTATATTGTGTTACAGTACTTGTAAAATGCATGTATTCCCCACTAATTCAAAGTTTTCCCATGGCATCAATATTTATGGGAGTATCTTATTGCTAATTATGTGTATTTTAAAGCATTTTCTATCTAAATGGTCAGCTTACAGCAAGCCACATGAATCATAAGTTAAATGAGCTAGCAGAAGAAGTTTCATCCATTGCAATTATGGAAAGAGAATTAAGCTAATGTATTCTTAAAATCATGCACACTTACAGTGTCTTAATGGATTGTTATAAATCTGCAAATAATTAGCTGTAAAACCTTCATGGAAGTTGGTATGGTGCGGGAGGCTCACTGACTTAGGATCAGAGAACTGGCTTCTCCTTGTGCATCTGTAAGCAGCTCATTTCTTCAGTTTCTCCATCAGTGTATTTGGGAGTAATAACTCCCCTACCTACCTCATCCAAAAATGTTGAGACTTTGTCATTAGTGGACATGTAAGTGAATTAACAGGTAAAGTTAATCATCATTATTCTGTTTAGATGAGGATGCAAAAACCTAAGGAAAGTTCAGTCCTGTGTAATCTATTGATAGTTCATGTTTATACCAAGCTTTGTCATATCCACCGGCTCTTATATTTATACTTTTATTTGATTTTTGCAAGAGTCCTGGTAACTGGTGCAGCGGGAATTATTCCCCTTCCTCACCATATGTTTTTCTGAACTATGGCAAAACTGAGGTCACGAGATTTTTGTTGCTGTTGTAATAATAGTAGTAGTAGACAGTATTTTTGGAGTATTTTCCAAATGCTGGGCATGGTAGTCTGACTCGGTGATTTACTCACAGTCATGCAATCCTCCCGTGGTGACACTCGAATGTGTAACGGGACCTTAGGAGAAGTCTAGGTGTTTTGTGTGATGCCATGGTAACCTTGTGATTCACCCATTTTGTTTGTTGGATGGATTTACCCATTGCCAATCAGATTCATGTTTGGAGTGCAATATGAGCTTTGTTCTTTTTTTTTTTTTGGAGAGGTTTTCGCGATAGGGCTCCTGCGCTCGCCAGACAGGCAGAGAGAGACATAGAGACAGAAAGCGAGAAATCACTCCCCAGGGGGATGGTCATGCCGCAATCCCTTCTCCTCCATTCTCCTCTCAGGATCTTGGTCACGCACGTACATGCGCCCAGCGTGAGTTTTAAGCCACGGGTCCGGGACGCGAACCGCGGTCGACTACGTGGGAGTCCAGCGACATAGCCATTACGCTAACTGCTGGTTCCCATGAGCTTTGTTCTGAAGTTGCACTGGAGGAACACCAGCTGTTTGTATAACACTGGTGAAAAATGTGAAGGGAGAACTAGAGACCGTGACATCAGAGAAGTTGATAGACGTTGGGGAGGATGTTACTCCCTTCCTTGTGTTAAGACAGGCCATGAGTAATATGGGATATGAGACTGTGAGGATCTCAAACCTTCCCACATCTGTACCTGTATCTTCTGCCAATTTCTTATCAAAATAAAACAAATAATAACATAATTAATGGCAAGAAATACTTTTCAGCCTTTCAGAGGGGAAATCGTTATGAAATTAGCACGACTTACTGTATTAGAAGCCACAGCAAACCCAGTTTGAAATAAATAGACAAAGGTAATCTGTTAGTAATCTCAAATTTGTATCATACATTAATTACCGTATACAGTACAATTTCATACCCATATTATTATCTGATTCTTGCAAGAATTCTGAGATACAGTGGAGACCATTTTTTCTTTTTGTATGGTGAAAATGGGGTATAGAGGTTGTTGCTATAGAAGTAGTAATAACATTAGCTAAGAAAGTACCAATAGCATTTGGAAGGATAAAGAAAGGAAGGAAAACTATGAAAACAGTGACTGGTGATCATCCTTGAAGAAGGAAGAGCTAAGAAAGATCATTTTCCTTTTGTTTCTACAGATTGACAGTTTTCAAAATTATCATTGTGCACATCAACAAGGAAGATCTTTTGACCTTATACCTTCATATTTCAGCTATAGGCACTAAGTATTGCAAATATTTTCCTGCAATTTATGTAGTAATTTTCTGTCTTTTCCTGTGTCATTTTCTTGTTCTAGCAAAGTAATCAGAAACTGCAACCTTCTTTATATTTTTTTAACAAATTGATTCAGAACCTAATGAGTGAAATAGGGTGAGTTTCTTTTCAGATTTTAAAGTGCGCATGTAGGAGACAGTTTTAAATAGGTAACATGCCTACCTAGATATTTTTGCAATCAAAAGGACATGACCCTAGAAAAAATTTTTATTATCAATTTATAGAATTTTCTTGCTGAAGCATGACTTTTTTTTTTTTTTTTTTGGTAAAGGAACTACTTTGCTCACTCATTGTTAAAATATCACCTTCATCTTCAAAGAACAAATTAAATGTGAATATGTTATCAAAATCTACTTAGGAGCACTTACTATGAGAAAAGATCAGGAGGGGCCAGCACGTGCCATAGTGGTTAAGGCGCTGAACTCCCATGTGGTTGACTGTGATGAGAGTTCTAGACTCCATGGTTTGAAACTCATGCTGGGTGCATATGATTATGTTCTCAAAATCCTGAGAGGAGAATGGAGGAGAAGGGATTGTGGCATGGCCATACCCCCCCGGGGTGGGGTCGGGTTGATTTCTTGATTTCTGTTTCTGTCTCTCCAGCAAGCACACATGCCCTATAGCTGAAATCATTCTCTTTCAAAAAGGAAAAAAAAAAAAAAAAAAAAAAGATCAAGAACCGTTTGGTCTCTCTGTATAAGAATATACAACTTATTTCTGAGTTTCAAAGCTCTTTTAAGTGTTTTACCATGAACCTTTGTGTGTGTGTGTGTGTGTGTGTGTGTACAAAACTTTAATGCTTCTCATCTCATTATCAAGTATGTTTAAGATTCTAGTATATTTTAAAATGTTAATTTTTACAGAGTCACATCACAATACCTTTTACCACTTGCTGCTTTTTTGACTCTAACCTTTTGCTGCCGTTTCTTGACTATGCAGTAAAAGAATATTTTTATTTTGGAATAAATCACTATATAAATACTTTGATGAATATAAGTTATCTAATCATTTAAAGTACTTCTCTATCGGTGGCTATACTTGCATGTTACTTTTTGTGTCTCTTTTTTTTAATTAAATAATACATTTACTTTTGAGAATGCATGTATGTATGTGCGCTCTTTCATTTATCACAAAAGATAGTTTTTTATGGGTTATTGAAACAGAATCTAGCAAATATATGCCAAGATTTTTGAAATACTGTTTTTCATCCAGTTATGTAACAAATCTCCCATACTTACGTAATGTACTTTAATGCTGTTTTTTCAAAATCTTAGTCATGTGTCTGCATCCTCTGAAAGCATTATCTACTATAGCAGTGCATTTGAGTTAGTGCATTAAGTTTGGTGTGCTGTTTCAGCTATGTAGCTATTTTTTACTGCTTTGGATAGAAGAAGTGCTGCCCCCAAACCAAGCCCCTTTTTTGCCTTGCACTATGAAATAAATCTAGATAGAAGCTTCTTCTATTTCTATTGTATTTTGTGACATTTTGTTGAATTCTGGATTAAGAATTGCATGACTTGCTGCAACATTGTAGAGATATGTGTTCAGATTATAGATGATTAATTTTTATTTTTTGATAATTATGATGACTTTATTAAATTGTTTGGTAGTATCTCAAGGTACAATATGTGCTTAGGACAAATTTGCTCTTAATATGGTCGATGTAGATGTAAATTCGTATTTCAAATAATCCTGATAAATCCAAGTTTTTGAAGCTCACCAAGGAAACTCATGGGAAGTGAGAGTACATTCTTGCTTGCTCTTTGTGTATATTTGCTAGGCACCCTTGGTCTATGGCCTGACTAGGCAGTGGTCTATAAATGCTAAGGCATAGACTTCTGTGTTTACTGAGGAGGTGTGAAAGGGTGCAGGAGACTGGTTATCTTGTACCACTGCAAGCACAGGGAAACCAGAGGTGCGCAGCCCTGTGCTAAGAGCTGGATGGCACATTCGAGCTGGGAGTTTGGAGAAATCATAGATTTAAACTGTTCCATAAATTATTATTAGTGAAGATGATATGCTTTCTTATAATACTTTGCATTTGCACATTTATTGCTGTGAGTAGACGTAGGCAGATTCGTAAGAAGAAAAGGGCAAGACAAATTTGCTTTGTGAGCAGCAAAGTGACAGAACATTAGTGGCCAAAATGAGGATATATGGGAGAGCCAAGGGCACAGCTAATATGATGGAAAAATACATAGTACTCAGGATTCGTGTGGGTAATTTCGTTCTCTGAAATTAGAATTATGTAGGGTAGCTTCCTAATTTATACTGATTGCTGGCTTGTATTGGCCTGTTAAACATATTTGCTAAAGTCACATAAATTAAATTTGATCAATGGGACCTTAAAAATGAAACTGTAGTGGCTCAGCTGCAGTAGCACACACGATATGCTGCTGCTTGGCAAGCCGAGACCACATGCAAGGCCCAGTTTGATTCTAGGCTCACCCTTGAAAGAGGCCGGACATGGTGGCGTGTGCCTATCTATAGTCCAACTGACTCAAGAAGCTGAGACAGAACATTGTTACATAGTGAAACTCCACCTAAAAAGCACTACAACATACACACACACAACCTATAGTATATTAAATTCTAGTTGTGTTGGGAAACTTAACTTAGTCAAGAGGCAGCACAGAAAGACATAATCAACAGAATTTAATTAAAGTAGATAACCAGCTTACAAAAATTGTCTCGTACAGCCTGAAATTATACAAGTAGCTTCATTTAATAAGATCAAATAATCTGAAGTGTGATGACTTGCTGAATTACTCAGAATTATCCAAAGTATGACCAGTAGCTTTCAATGTATCTTTTTTTTTTTTTTTAAGTTTATTTTCTTGGGGTCATCAGATGGTGTGGTGGTTAAAGGCATTGGATTCTCTCAAGGTTTTAAAAAAGTAATAATAATAAATAAAGTGAAATCAAATGATTATTAAAAAAATAAAGTTGGGGCCAGCAAATGGCATATTGGTTACACTGCTAGTCAATCATGGTTCGAATCCCAGATCTGGTGGCTTAAAACTCACACCAGGCAAGTATGTGGGTGTGCTCAAAATTCTGAGGAAAATGGAGAAGAGACTGCAGCATGACCATCCCCCTGGGAGGTGATTTCTTGCTTTCTGTCTCTCTGTCTTTCTCTCTTCAGCAAGTACATGCACCCAATAGCAAATACCTCTTTAAAAAAGTCAGTAAAATTTATCTTCTTTCTTTTCTGAACAAAAGAAACAGAGAGAGAAAAATACAGGCACCCCCATGGGTTATCGTACTGTGATCCACTCCCAGCCAGCCTCAGATCATGACCATTCAGAGACCGGGTGTGTTCAGGGAGGTCTCTGAATGTCAACCCAGAACCTACCCATGTGATCAGCCTCACAGAGTCTTTGCTACTACTGTACCACTGTCCAGTATTCTTGATATATCATTTTGTATGTGTATATTTTAAGAATTATTTTATTTAACTTTATTTATTTATTTTGAAGAGAGAGAGAAAGAGAAAGAGAGAGAGGAGAGAGGGAAGGGGGAGAAAGAGAGGGGAGGAGAGAAAAAGAGAAAGAGAGAGAGAGAGAAAGAGAAAACAACCCACTAGGTCTGGGATTTGCACCATGGTAAGCCATGTGGGAATCCAGCTTCCTTAACTACGCCACCATCTGCCAACCACATGACTGATGTCTTTGAAAAGGCTTTAAATTAAGTGGAATGTGGGCACAAAATAGGACATCTGGTGGTACTTAGGACTTGAAACCCAAAAAAAGGACAGGACCAGAAGCTATAAAGCCAGGACTTTTAAAGAGATACAGTAATTGTGGACCACTGAGTCATTTTATTTGTTGTTTTCTATTGTCTATTGGTTAATCTAATTCCTTTTATGTAAATCTAGGACTACATTCTTGGAAAGTGTGACTGAATGATGTCAAGCTACTAAACTGTCTAAAGATGGATCAAATCAGTACAAAGATAACCTTTATGAAAGTTCCCTTGTTTATTTTTTCCCTTTATTTTTTTACATTTAATTACTGTACATCTTTACAGCATATAAAATGAACTTCCCCAGCATGAATAAATTGCATATTAGTCCAGTCAAAGATACTACCATACATATTATTATCAACAGATGATTTTCCACTTTTGTGTCCATTAAATGTTTCGCTTTTTTCCTTTTATTTCTTCCTGTCTGCCTCTCCATTGCCACATTCCTCCCACGCTGTCTCTTGTATCCATAGTTGCTCTCTGTGTTTTTATGTCTTTCAGTCTTTTAGTTTCTGTCATAAGAGTGTAGCCATTTGGTTTATATTAAGCAGGGACATACAGTGCTTCTCTTTCATAGTCTGGTTTGCTTCACAGTATCAACTCTTGCATATATATTCACTTTTTTATAAATTCAAGGGTCTCATTGGTTTTAATAGTTGAGTGGTATTCTGTAGTGTATGTGTCACATTTTTTTAATCCATTCATCTGAACATGGACATTTAGGTTGGCTCCATATCTTAGTAATTTGTGAATAATGCTGTAATAAACATGGATGCACATATATTTTTCTAAATGAGTGCATTCCTATCCTTTGGGTAGATACTCAGCAGTGGAATTGCTAGATTGTATGGTAGTTCTAATGTAGGCCTTTGAGGAACCTCCATATTGTTCTTCACAATGGTTATGCTAATTTACGTTCCCATCAACAGTATAGGAGAGTTCCCTTTTCACTACAGCCTCACAGTACTTATCATTCTTTATATTTTTTGACAGTAGCCATTCTTGGGACCAGCAGATGGCAGAATGTTTAGGTCACTGGATTGACATGTAGTTGACCCTTGTTTCTTATAACCAGAAAATCTCTGACAAAACAATTAATGTGTCAGTGAAATCCACATTTGTTGTGTTGGGTCAGGTATGTGTCACTGTAGGCTGTAAGAAACAGAGAAGTGGGCTGTGGTTCTGATACTAGGATTTCAAGAGGACAGTTTTCCTTTAATGTCTGTCAAGGATCCAGAACTTGATGGTTAACTTTTTGGCTAGTAAAAGCCAGGGAGAGAAAGAAAAGAAAAAAGAGAGATGAAAGGAAAGAAAGAAGAAAAATAAAAAAGGATAAAACACAGAAAATGTCATGAAAGTTCGAGGAAAGGGAGTGGAGGGAGTTACATACTGTCTCTGACTCTCATTACCCTGACAAAAAATTTCCTACATATCTGAGGGCATTTAATCCATTTTTTCTTTATCACTTTCAAAAGTAATATTTAGTGTTTCTCATAATAGGAGTTCATGCCATGAAAGCTTTTATCTCTTAAATACCTATTATAATTTGACATAGTGTTGGACTTTCTTGAAATATTAAACATAGTTTGGGATGATTATTTCTACTCTCAAAGACTATATTGGGAGTATTACTTCTAACCTTTCTAATAATTTAGGAGAGTTAATTCTGAGACCATAGCTTGTGATATAGCATTGGTCAGGAGTTCTGTGGGTTTGATGGAGCAGGCTGTTGGCCACTGGGTACCATCTTACCCTGTTGCTCACATGCATTTGCTAATTGTTTGTCTGCCAGGCCTCTCTCCCCCTTACATGAGAAGGTCTGAGGCAACAGTTATTTCTATTTTTTTCACACCTTTGATTCCTTGAGATTCTAACTAAATTCATTTTGGTTCCTTGATGTTCTCTTCATTGTTGTGAAAGGAGGAATCAAACTTTTAAAATCGGTAGCATAGCTACTGTTTTTGGCGCGTACCATCATTTCAACGTGACCCCAAGAGTTCATGCATTGGGGTTTATTTGTATTGTATAGGTGTTGAAAGCAAACTTAATCTGACTATAGGATTAAGAGGTGGGTCTGTTGGGAAGTAATTAAGGCAGGGCCATCCTGATCATCTCCTGATAGGTTTACAAGGACAGGGAATGACACAGACACATGACATTCACATTCCTGTATCACTCTGTCCCTGTGTAATGTTCTTCTCCATGTTACCACCGGCAAGAAGGTATTTGCCACATGTGGCCCCTGAGCCTTGGACCTCCAAACTATGAGCCAATAAACCATTATTTTTGTTAGATACTCAGATTGCAGTATTTCTGTGAGAAAAATAGATATTTGACTTTAAAATTACATTATAATGTTTTATAGTCTCCAAAAGATACTACTTATGATTTATGTAGTCTATCATGGAGTGTTTATAAAATTTTCATCATATTAATCAGAAAGTCCTGTGTAAAATCAGTTTTGAAGTATATTTTGGATGCTATTGCATTATATCTTAGATCCCACAAACTAAAAGGGAAATGTCCTGAAATTATTTTCTAAAAACCTGATCTTCTCACAACTTACTTGATTTTTAAATGACTGTTCCTTGCTAATAGTACAGAATAACTTTGTATTTTAAAAACAATCAGTGCTTATAACATTTTTTGAATAAGAGGAGGGGATTTTTATTACCTTATTTTAATATGAAATTGTTTTCTCTGGTGAAATTGAGCTTACATGACATTTGACTATGTTTAAGATTAGCCTAAAATACAGCTATTTACAAATATTTTCATGTTTAGGTTATAGAAAAAAGCGTATGTGCTAAAATATAAAATAATTTTTTTGAGAGTTTTTTTTTTTTTCTTGCTATAGGGCGCATGCGCTCACCAGACAGAGAGAAACAGAGAGACAGAAAGTGAGAAATCACCCCCTAGTGGGGATGGCCACACCGCAATCCTTTCTCCTCCATTCTCCTCTCAGGATCTTGGGCACGCACGCACACACGCCTGGCGTGAGTTTTAAGCCACTGGGTCCAGGACACGAATCGCAGTTGACTACGTGGGAGTCCAACGACATAGCCATTATGTTAACTGCTGGTCCCAATATAAAATAATTTTTTACATTTCCTTTAAGGTTACTTTTCCTATAATTATTCTGAATTACAGAGAGATGCTAATCTAGAATCTTTTGATAACCATAACAATCAAGTTGTAAAAAGAACTGAATATTCTGACACCAACTCTCTTTGGAATAATTTGCTTACATTAATTTACAGCTCAACAAATCTTCTTGATGGCATGTTTCATGCTAACCCAATGTATAATTCATTCCAGTTTTATTAATCTTGTCACATATTTCTAGGATAAAACCAGGTGCTACAGAATTAGTTTCTTTAAAATACAAAACAATGTGTTACAGGTGAAAAGCTTTAGTGGAGATTCATGGATCGATGAAGCAGTGATTGGTTAATAATAAGATTGCTTTATGATTTTATACAGAACAAAATGAACATAACACAAAATAAACAAAAACTTCGAATGAGAGAGAGTGAAGAAAAAATAGTGTCCTCTTATTGAATGTAGTGAGTATACCAGAACTTCAAATGCTTATATATGTTTATAATTTATTTACTCTATTATTCTATTACACAGGTCGATATCATACTTTCATCTCTTAGTCATACTATATATTAATTCGTGGTAGAAATAACAAACACTGCAGTGTACCACAGCTTTCAGATACTCCAATAGTGGCTGTCCCTGCCTGGTGCTTAGCTGAAGCTTGGGGTACCACAATGTTTTTCTCAATGTTGATGTTCTACTTGCATATGCAAGTATAATGGAGATCTCTCCTGACACTTTTTCCCCTCTTATTTTATATTTTTAGCACATACACTTTTTTCTATAACATAAATATTAAAATATTTGTAAATAGCTATATTTTAGGCTAATTAAAAAAATATTTCTAGTCAAATGTCATGTTAGCTCCATTTCACCAAAGAAAACAATTTCATATTAAAATAAAGTAATAAAAATCCCCTCCTCTTATTCAAAAAAATGTTACAAACACTAAGGTAGGGAATGGTGGAAATAACAAACACTTTATTTGATTTACAGAGAAAAATAAACCTTAATTTTATCTACAAGGCTGTTGGTAAAGTCGTGTTTTTTTTCTGTTTTTCTGTACAAAAATGTGTCATGACTTTTCTGACAACCCAATAAAATTACAATGTAATGACAACTCCAGTGTAATGACTACTTAGAATCACAGGGTTTTAGAATTTTCTATTTTTTTCAGGAATTATTTATTTAATTATGTTTATCATTATTTTAAAATTTGCTGTAAGGCACATGAGTGAGAGAGAGAGGGAGAAAGTGAGAAAGCAAGCCACTAGGACTGGGATTGAACTATGATCAGCTATGTGGGAGTCTAACAACTTAGCCATGGTGCCACCTGCTGGCCCCATAGGATTTTCTAAATAAATTCCAATTTTAGGGCTTTTCTAAATTAAAAATAAATCCTTGCTTAGACTAGAGAGTTTTTTTCAACTACCTTTCTTTCTGGCTGCTAGGAACAGTAGAATTTCTTAACCTTCTCTTATGGCTTAAGGTTTTTATTTGTTTGTTTGTTCTTTTTATTGAAAGAATGGTTAAAAAATGGGCATAGTTTGTGCTTAGGTACCAGGCGAGCCTCTCTTGGGTCTTCTGCTCTGATCCCAAGCTTTTCTGTGAGAACCTTGATGGGAGTATGGAAAAGCACTTGTAAGTGAATGTAGACACACCCTAGTGGTTCTCAAGGATTCTAAATTGTCATGCTGATACACAGTCAATAATTAAGAGCTATTTTCCTCATATCTTCTTATTCTCTTTGATGGCAGTTGCCTTTTTTTTTTCTTCTGTGTTTTGTTAAAGGTGAAACAATTCAGATGTCCTATCTTGTTTATAAAGATATGAACTGACACAACGTAATTGTACATATAGGCGGGGTAGAGTGTGATGTTTTGTTACATGTATGTAATGTGCAGTTATCCTAATTGATCAAGTTAGGATAATTGACATATCTGTAAACTCAAATAGTTATCATTTCTTTGTAGTTAGAGCATTTAAAGTCTTCTAGCTATTTTGAAATATATATTAATTATAGTCATCTTACTGTGCAATGGAACACTACAACTTATTTCTCCTATCTAAATTTTCCCAGTGACCAACTTCACACCATATCCCATTCCTATTATCCTTCCCAGACTTTGTTATCTATTTTGCTTTCTTCTTCTATGAGATCAACGTTTTATGATCACGTGGTATTTGTTTTTCTGTGCCAACCTTATTTTCCTTGGCATAAATATCTTCCAGGCATATCTATCTATGTTGCTGCAAATAATAGGGTTTTCTTCTTTTTATGGTTATATGGTAATCCATTGTGTATATATACTATATTTTCTTTACCCATTCATTTATTGGTGTATATTCAGGTTGATTTTATATCTTGGCTATTGAATAGTATTGAGTAGTGTTGCAATAAACATGGGTATACAGATATGTCTTTGACATACAGATTTCCTCTTCTTTGGATATTTATATAATAGCGGGGTTGTTAAATAATATATTAGTTTTACTTTTAATTAACTGAGGAACCTCCATACTGTTTTCTATATGGCTACATTAACTTAATTCCCACCAGTAGCATATAAGCATTCTTCTTCCTATACAATCTGGTCAGAATTTGTTATTTTTTTGTCTTTTTTGATGGTAGCTGTTCTAAGTAGGATGAGGTAACTATGCACTGGCTTTGGTTAGTGTTGTAGGCAAAATTGCAGAGCAGTCCTAACTGTTTTTATTTCCTAACTCCCTTAATTACTGTTTTCCTTGAAATGCTATTCTTTCTTACCCTACAGATATCAAAAGTCTTTCATATCACCCCATGAAAGCTCTCATTCCTACAGCCAGTATATTAAATAGGAACTGAAATAGAACTGGAGGAATGACTAACAGGCTTTTTTACTGCTAAGTCCCGGCCCATGTAACATTCCTACGAAGATATTCATGTTACAGATAAAAGTTGTTAATCAAGATATAGCTATAACTGTTAAATGTGAGAAAAGATATTTTTGAGCAAAGATATCTTTATTTTTTTAAAGCTTTTGCCATAGAATCTGTATGCTCACCAGAGAGAGAGAAAGTTAGAAGTCACCCTCACCCACAGAAGGGATGGACACATTGCAGTCCCTTACCCACCATTCTCCTCTCAGGATTTTGGGTACACAAGAGCATGCACCCAGCATACCAGTGATGTACCAAGACATTAGGTGCATCACCTAGCAAGCAGCTGTGTCTGAGCTTTAAACTACTGTTGACTATGTGGGAGTCCAATGCCTTAACCACTACATCACTTGTTGGTTCCACAAATACATCTTTTATATTTAAGTTGTAGTTCCCCTCATTAGTTCATACTATGATTCTGGAAACACAATATATTCAGCATTATTCACATGTAGTCACCCTATTCATTCTTCCTTCATTTGCTTATATAAAAAAATTGTATTAACTGGATGAATATGCAATATATTCATACTGGGAAAAATCATTATATATGCTATAAGAATATACAGTAATTAAATGTAAAATAAATAAAATACATTTTAAAATGCAATTAGTTTTTATTTAGGGTAGATGTTGGCCCCACACACCACATAGATCTAAAATGCATTTTCTCATGCAGTACTTTATAATCTATTTTAATGGAAAAGAGCATTTTGACCGTTAAGAATAGAAACCTGGAACAAGGCTGAAATAAAGGAATTTTCTTGGCCTATCCTCCATGTCTTCTTCTCTGTAGTCCTTCTACAACACCTCCCCAAGACCCTGGCTAATCACTGGCTGGACAACTGCTTTCAGTCATGAGAATCCAGAGAATGCAGTCTGAAGAGGTAGTCTAGCTACTATTGGACTATTTATTTTTAAAGTTCTTCACAGACCTCTTATAATTCTCTTACTCTAGCATATTTATGATATTTTGTTTTGAATTCTGATGACTGTGGGAGGACAAAAAAATTACCCAAAGCCCTAAAAATGTTGATATCTGAAGGAAAAGAACATAACATTTAAAAAAATATTATTTACACTGTCACCAGAAAAGCCAAGTTTATTCACTAAGTTTATTCTTTCATTTTTTTCATACATTCATTCAGTAAATGCTTACTTAGAGCCAGGTATTCATCTAGGAAGTTTCTGTAAGCTAGTTGATCTGATGCCTGCCCCATGTGTTCATCTAGTTATATTTTTATACCACTAAAATTTACACAGGTCCTCTGAGCCTCTATGCATATGTAATTCTTTGAATGTTATAGAAATTCTGGAAGTTCTTTCATGTGAGGGATTTTAATTATTATTTATATAATAAATGTCAATCAGACTGAAACAAAAACTTCTGCATAAGCCCTTGTCTGTTCATTGCTTAAAATGACATCTTTTTTCTTTTTTCCCCTAATTTCAGCAGTTTCATCTTTAAGGCTGATGTCTTCAGAGTCCTAATGCCTTCGTCCGTCACCTCTCCTGTATGTTCTCTTGAGGTGCTCTCTCTTCCCAGCTAAGAAATTCAGAACTTTGCTCTGATTTGAAGTAGAATATTCGTAACAAAGTACTTCACTTGCCATCTCGCTCTGAACTACCTCTTAAATTTCCTTTCGCTGCTGAGAACATTATAATCAATATCTATTTTATGAGTGCTGAAAACCTCCTTGGAGAGTTCTTTGTATAATCTTTTGCTCTTTCTCTTCCTAAATCTTCAGACTACATTCTTAACCATTCCATCCTTTTCACTTTTGTGTGTTGTCTATTTTTATTTCAAAAATATTTATTCTTTAAAGAAAAATATTTCTACTATTCTTTTAAAACTGGCAAAATAGAATCTGGAGCAAGACCTATCATTCTTATTTTATGCTTCTATGCTTTTTGTTTTGTTTTGTTTTGAATGAGGAAACATTCAACTCTTCTGCACTGATTTTCCCCAACCGTTCTTTCTGCAGTTACAGGTACACAATGGACTTTCTGATCTAGTGGACCCCATTTCTCTATAGGTCTATAAAAGGGACTCTGTTGGCAGACACTGCTATAGTTAGTACAGAAGAATGCAAGGGGCTCCAGGACCACATTCATATTTTTCATCGGTTAGTAAATTCACTGTGAATTTACTTCCCTTTCTGCATCACTTATTTCCATTTCTTTTCAACTACAAAGGACAAATAATACTTCTTTTTGGCTCTTCCACCAACTATGCTTCTTTAATTCAACTATACTTTTTGTTTTGCCTATTTTTTCATAGTTTTGAATTTTGCCCTTCCATTTCTCCACTTCGTTGATAGATTCTTAACCTCTTTTGATTATTTCCAGATAAATGTCCACTGCATAAGTCATGATTGGCCCCTTCTATTCAACTGCACATATTTCTACTCTTCTTGATTTCGGTAAGTATTTTCTATGAAATGATTTTAAAATGCCATGAATGTCTATGGACCTCAAGGAGTTGCTGGAAGAAATTGTTCACTCTCATTTTAATTATTTTTTTTGCATCTCTTCTTCTGAGATATATAGGAATGGCGGTCATCAGCATTCAAGGCAAAGGTTACTTAGCAAGATCTTGAATAATAAACGATATCATATCACATCCATTGCTTTTAGACCTTTTCTTCACAGTCTCCTCCATCATGTTTTGTATGTTTTTCTAAAGTTCAACAATCATTTGCTTTCTGTCCCCACTCCCACATGGCACCTACTCTTCTTCTCTCTGTAACTGTAAGGTGACAGAGCAACATTGTAAGTGCAGCATCTATGTTCGTCCAAACACTTTCTCTTAATTACAGTAATGGCTAATTAAGAATGGTTTAACCTATCTTCTCTAATTTTCTCATTTTATCTATCTGATAAGTGTAATCACTTAATATGAATAGTGACTTGGAATATCTATTCTGTTCCATGAAACCTTTGGGTTTTCTCCTTTAATTCAACTTCCCTTAGGTTATTATTCTTCATGCTTTAAATTTCTTGCGAGTAATAGAAATTTGTTAATTTTGTATACTGTATGTTTCTACAGTTTCTGATCTTTTGGAAAAATACAACTACTTGTTCAAACATGCAGTTTCTTTCTTAATACCTTTTTCTTTCCCTGCTCATGCTTGCTACCGATACTACTGAGTCACTTTGCCTTTGAATAAATATGTTCTATTTCTTTGAATTGATGTAAATGTTTGTAATATGTGGGTCCTCATTGACTACTTCTGCTTTCCCCCATTTTCTGAATTCTCCCAAGTCCACTACCATAGTTTTTATATGAAACAGGAACACATTACATCTTTAAATCATTTTTCTTTTGGGAGGAATTAGACACATAATCATCTTGTAACCTACATATTTGTTTGTTGTAAATCCATGTGTGTGAAACAAAATGTTAATCACTGTATCCTGGCTTTCTGTGGGTACCATGTTGAAATGCCCCGAATGGTCTTTGGTGTTCACCTCATGACATGTTTGTAGAAAACAGGAAAAATCACTCTGCTTGTTTGTTTTCCCCATTTGTGACATTTTACTCCTTCAAGGTTTTCTACA
>NW_006159746.1:39719-46390 GCF_000334495.1 Tupaia belangeri chinensis
CTCTTTCCTTTCTACCAGCTTCTGGTCCTTCATATTATTACATTGTTTTTTTTTCATTTCTTCTTCTATCTCCCTGGAAGTCCTCCTTTGAATCTCACAGCTGCCTGGTCTTCTCATGATTTCAGAATTTCTTCTTTGAATACTCTGTCCATTTTCTTTCATTCTTAATTTTGATCTTTAAGTCTGTTTTGTTGGAGTATAATTTACATACATTAAAATTCTGTAAAATTAGGGGCTAGTAGTTTTCATAGTAGTTAAGGAGCTGGACTCCCAGGTGGCCAACTGTGGTTCAAGCGCCTGAACGGGCTGTTTGAAATTTATGCGGGTTTGTGTGCATGCATGTCCAAAATCTCAAGGGGAGAATGGCAGGGAGGGGATTCCAGCATGGCTATGCTCTGGCTACGTCTTTGTCTCTTTGGCAAGTGCACATGCCCATACACACCCTATAGCAAAAATCCCCCCAAAATATTCTGTACATTTAAATAGACAATTTGATAAGTTGTGATAACTATATCATAGTTATATAACCACAAAAATCATGATAAAAACATTTCCATCACTTACAAATACTTCCTATATGCTGATAATTGACGGAGCAACTTTGACTAAAGGAAGCATGCTCTTCCTCCTCTCTCCAAACCTCTCTTCTCTCTTCCTGATAATTATCTTCCTAATAAAATAATCTGGCTTTTTCTTTCTTCCTTCCAATATCACAAAACTTTTTTTTTTTTTTTTTTTTTGCACAGGGTGCATATGCTTGCTGGAAAGAGAGAGAAACAGGACACAATGAGAGATAAGTGAGAAATCTCCCCCCACCCAGAGGGTATGGTCACATCACAATCCCTTTTCTTCCATTCTCCTCCTGGGATTGTAGGCATGCTAACATATGCACCCAGCGTGACTGTCTTTCTTTCTTTTTTAAATAATTATTTATTTATTTTCTATTATCATTATTATTCTTTAATTTGACCAGACAGAGAGAGAGAGAGAGAAAGGGACTGAGAGAGGGAAAGTAAAAACAGGTTCAGGACCCGAACTATGGTCCGCCATGTGGGAGTCCAACACCTTAACTACCATGCCGCCTTCCAGCACCACCCTCCACTTGCCAGCGTGATTTTTCAAATCACCAGATATGGGACTAGTCAGCCATGCAGGAGTCTGGTATCTTAATCATCACACCACATGCTGGTCCCCTTTTCACTACTTTTTAATTTCTCCCATCTCTTTCTGGAGCCTTCTCATGAGATTTTTCTTCAGGCGACTAGCCTGCATTTCTTGGGTGAAATTTTACTGTAATGTCGATTCTTTCCTTTCCAGTGTTCTAAAATCTCAACTTGAATGTCTTTCTATCTTATTACCTCATGATCTTCAGCAACTTAAACAAGTTAATACCTTTTTAAAACAGAACTTTTCAAGAACAGAAGAACAGAACAGAAGATTGTCCCCTTTTCTTCCCTGATAAGAACAATGGTGAGCTAATTTTAAAAAGAGCTGTGATTTATTTACTACATATTATATTGAACTTATTTTTAGATTAACAAAATTTGGTTTTCTAATCTTTATCTGACCCTAAGTGAAAGCTCCTAGTAGTTCATCTCTCCTCCCCTTGCCACAATTTTACTTTGTCTTTGTGTTCTTTTTCCATTTATTTTTTGAGAGGTTTTTACTATAGGGCGTGTGCACTCACCAGAAAGAGAGAGACAGAGAGACAGAAAGCAAGAAATCACCCCCCAGGGGCGATGGCCATGCCGCAGTCCCTTCTCCTCCATTCTCCTCTCGGGATCCTGGGCACACATGCACATGCGCCCGGCGTGAGTTTAAGCCACTGGGTCCAGGACTCGAACCGCGGTCGACCACATGGAAATCCAGAGACATAGTCATTACGCTAACTGCTGGACCCTGTCTTTGTGTTATTAACTTTAAACATGACAACTTCTACTTAAATTTTTATTACATATTATTTTTATTTCCTTAAAATAGCTTTTTATTTCAAAGAGAATGAAAAAGTGATCTTTTTGGGTTTTCTCTTCCTCTTGATACATTTTCCAAAATTATGTGTTTTCTACTGATACAATGCGATGTCAAATACTTTAATTTCTAAACATTTTGAGGTGCTGTGGAAAACCTCAGGCATTGGAGGCAGAGTACAAGTCAAATAACATCTGTCGTGGGTTCTGTTCGTGCTTGATATGCAGCTTTATCAAGCCTTATTTCTGTTTTTTTTTTTTTCCTGTAAAATATAGTAAATACTTTTCAGAATAAAGACGTAGCAAAAGTTTAAGTGCATAAAAGCATATACATATTTGAGATAATGCATATAAAACGTCTAAGACAATCTTTGGCCCATAGAAAGCATTCATTAGAGGCTCAGCTCTGTGGTGTAATGGTTAAGAAAACCAGCTACCACATGGCTGTCTGTGGTTTGAATCCTGATGCTGGCAGCTTGAAAAACACAGAGTGCATGTGTGTGTGTGTGTGTGTGTGTGTGTGTGTGTGTGTGTCTCAAATCCTGATGGGATGGAGGAATGGAGGAGAAGGAATTATGGTATGACTATTACACATTGGGGGGATGTTTCTTTCTCTCTTGCTCTCTCTTTCTCTCTTTAGTGAGCACATGTACCTTCAGGGAATTAACAGAAAAGTGTCCATTACATGGGTGAAATTTTTTCATCCAACGTGCATATGAGAATGTTGGATACATTCCATTGAAAAAATAATCATAACCAAATAATCTCTTATACCTCTTATTGCAACATATTTTTTTCCTCTTCCAGAAGTTTCTGCAGATTTTCTTCATCTTTATTTCTTATATCATCTTTTACTGTAAGTTGTAGGAGTCTAGAAAACAAAATAGATATACCAGATTTTTGCTTCAGATTTTCTTCTCCATGCCTTATTTCTATTTTTTTTTTCTCTTTCCTTTTCGGTCCTTAGATTTCCAACTTTGTACTGTCTTTCCTGTTAGTCGGCTTACATTTTCAAGTACCCTGATCTCTGCCTTTCATGCCAAGGAAGGCACCACATGGGATGAAGGAAAAGATAATAGGAAGTCTTACACATTCAATCCTCACCAATTTCTTTTTTTTTTTTTTTTTTTGTCTTTCTTCTTTTTTCTGTTGTGCTCCAAAATTTTCTCTTTAAAAAAAAAAAAGCCATGCTGCAGCCTCTAAATATCTCTGCTATCATGAACCACTTTTTTTCCTCCAGGTAAAATTCATTGATTTGGAAAACTCACAATAGCCTGTAAGTACAACTGTGATTGTCTTATAAATAAGAAAATTAGGACCCACCCAAGTTATTGGCAGCTGGCAAATAAAACTGGCCCGCATCTCTGGGTCCCATCATATTGCACATGTGGGACTTTTTCTGCTTTGTCAATAGGTCATTGTAATTCAGTACTTCTCAAACCTGGCTATCTGTGAGAATCACCTCAGGAGGTTTTTAAACAATATTAAGTATCTCATACATGTCAGGACTGATTCAGAATCACTAAAGTGAGGATAGGGCTCAGGCTTCCTAGGTGTCTAATGTATAGACAGAAACTGAATGCTGTAATTAGATATCTAGTTTCAAAGTTCACTTTTATTTAGAAGTTTAGTTCCGTTGGACATAGAACCAAAGAATTCTTTTTTTTTTTTTTTAAAGAGATTTTTTGCTGGAGGGTGTGTGCCCTCGCTGGAGGGAAAGCGAGGAAAGCACACAATCACAACAACCCTCACCCCCAGGGAGAATGGCCATGCTACAATCTCTTCTCCTCCATTCTCCTCTCAGGATTTTGGGCATGCACACACATGAATCTGGTGTGAGTTTTAAGCCACCAGGTCTGGGTCTTGAACCGCTATCAAATACATGGGAGTCCAGTGACATAGCCATTACTCCATCTGTTCCTCAAATAATTCATTTTTCAAAAATGGCTTCTTTTCCTATTAAAACTTTTTGTTGTTAACAAAATAGGGCAAAAAATGGAGTAGCTCCGGGATGAGAATGTAGAAATTTATATAACAAGGACCCTCAGGCACCATCTTAGAACTCATAAGGCCACTTGCAGTACTAGTCAGAAACCCTTAGCCTAAAAAGGATGTGCAGATGTGCAGTGTTCAGTGAATGCATTGGAGGGGAGGTGATGTCAACATATATCCCTGTAGCCCGAGGGCCAACTGGGAAGGACCTTGATAACAGCCTCCTAGCCAGTTCTCTCCAGTAGTCTAGTTTAGTGCTGTACAAACTTGACCATTTTCTATATATGTTAGGATGTGAGAAAATGTTAGGGAGCACTGGTCTAAAGGATTGTTTTCAAATCAGTCCTTTCACCTTAAACATGGATACACATTCCATTGCACAAACACTTCCACAATCAACAGTCCAATCAACAATTTCAACATCTTTTAATGAATTGCCAATTTATCCACTCACTGCTTCTGCTGTGTCTGGCTTTATTTTCTTGCCAGTGTTCACTGGTAATACTTGTAGAAAAGGTGTACAATCCAAAATTAATCCACAACTGGTTACAAAAGATGATACTCAACCAAGGGATTACTTTCTATCACTGCAGGTATGAGCCCTGTTTAGATGTGTTGTTATTACTGTTTTGTATGATGGAAACATTTCTACTTAGAGTGGAATAGATTTTTGCATCCAGCTTGTCACCTGCTTGCATGAGATTTCCGGAAGACAAGCACATACCATGGGTCATTGATTTGTGTCTCATTTCATGCATATAATGAATTGCTGTTGGGTGTAGTTTTGGGGTATGAATGAATTTCAGCTGTCAACTCTAGGGCAGCTTATCTTGAATTAGATCCTGACATTTCAAATGCTATTTGTCTTCATTAATCTTCATTCTTGACTCATTTGTCCTTTACAGTTAACATGACTTGAATAGCTTAATGGTGCCTGTGTGTTGTCAGGCAGGCTAAGACAAATACAGACCTATCTGCCAGTTACCTGTAAATCTATATAAAATGAAACCTCTTCTTTTGGTTTTTCTGTTGTTATTATTAATTCAGCTCTTCTTTCATTATTTTCTTGGTGAGGTGCCTGGGCCTCTGGCAGGTTGGTCTGTGTGGGCCAGAGTGAACTGGTAGGACCTCCCCAGCCCCTGGTTTCCTCCTTGTGGCTCAGGGATTGGACCCCTGGTGCCTCCTGTCTATCAATTTTCCAAACTAACTGCTCCGCAAATATACACAGTTCATTTAGGGAGGTCTTGAGAAGCTGTGCTGCTAGCAGCCACAAATAAGGAGGAAGTTCCTCTCAGACTTTTAAGTGTGGGAGTAGGGGGTAGAGGTTTCCCAGACCCCAAGAAGAAAATGTTCAGAGATCTCAGTCTTTACTGGGGCAGTGCCCTCAAATACTGTGTTGAGGGGCAGTGTCTTCAGCCTTTGGTGGGTTACAGGGATCAAGAAATTCTAGCCATAGAGACATATTCACTGTAACCCTCCAGATTACAGAGATATCTGTCCCTCTGTGGTAGCCTTCAGTCCCCAGAAATACATGGTGTCACCAATAGTTGGGTTTTACATTACCATTTCTCTTCAGGGGATATACTTTTCATTCTTTTATTGTACTTTAGAACTTAATGCTTAAAACAATACATTTGCACATAATTGGAGAGAGGTTATTTACCAGATAGCACAAAATATTTCAGTATTTCAGAAGGGTAGGCATTTATTCCAGTAGATACCAACTAAGTAGTGGCCCCAACTTTACAAAATAAATATCCTTCAATGCTGAAAGCTCAAAATATGCCCTGTGACCACCACAGGGAGTTGGTAACTCTCCTCTACCTTTGACTCTTTAGGTTCCTGAGCCAGTAAGTACACCATTTTAGTCTTCTCTACTGTGTTTTTATTTTTCCTTTAAATATTGTTTGCAATTTATGATTTACATATAATCATTACACATCTTTGTAGGTTACAGAATGCCTTTAAAAGCATGTATATGGTGGGTAATAAATTGTAGATGTGAGTATAGTCATCACCATCAACATTATGTTATGAGCACTGGAAACTCACTCCAATGTTTATTCTGCAAGTAAGTACTGAATTGTCTATGACATTCTTTATTGTGAGTTACAGTTCTAAAGAAAAATAAATTGATTAAAAACAAGGCAGCAAACTCATAAATGAACAAAGGTAATCTTGACATAGCCAGTGAAAGAATCTGTAATTTCCATGTAGAGGACTGTGGGAGAGTAAGGGACATACTTGGACGTGGGTCTGCCTTTCTGCACGTCGGCTCGCTGGAGAGATAGTGCTGCTTTAGGGAAGTGGAGGAGCCAGTTCCCCTGATTACACTCAGGCTGTGGATCTGCTTTGAAGATGGATCCCTGCATCTGGGGCTTGAGGGGAGAGAGGTGTCCAGCATTTTCTTAGAGGCCAGAGATCTATGAAACTCCCCCTCTCCCCCCTGTCAGGAAATCCAATGATCTCCAATGCCTTTCTGGTCTCCAACATCTGTCTCTTTCTCCCTGTCTCCCTGTCTCTATCCAGTGTTGCACTGCCCCAGAAGCCTTTTACTGCCACCTTTTTGTATTCTGACAGTCTCTCCTCACTCCTCTGCAAGAAATATAGCTGTTAATAAAATGTATGAACTTTTCTTCTTATAGATAAACCACATTGGGGGACCAGCAGTTAGCATAATGGCTATGTTGCTGGACTCCCATGTAGTCGACT
>NW_006159746.1:46647-62442 GCF_000334495.1 Tupaia belangeri chinensis
TAATTTCTTAGATCTTTGTATTTGTTTTTGTTTTACAGCCTCATGTGTTTCATAGACTCACTTATTTTCTATTGTGTGCTGAACATTCTTTAGGAAAACTCATCAGACTGAGTATCTGGGTGATCTTGCAACATGGAGTCACTTTTGTTTCCTGGAAACAGGGCCTGAAGTATAATTCAATCAAGGACTCAGATGGTTCCAAACTATGGGGAAAAGTCTATTTCCATGTAACCTTTATTCTACTAAGATGTAGCCAGGAGAAACTTATTAGGGTTTAGGCTTTTTGTTAGATCTTATACTTCATTGTTTTTGTACCCACAGCTCATGGATGCTTTTATTTTCTTTATTATTTAATATTACTTGAATCAAAAATCATAATTATATACATTTCTGGTACACAATGTGATGCTCTGATATATGTACATCATGTAGGATAATTACATCAACCCAATTAATGTATTACTTATTATTTTGGGGGTGAGACATTTGAAATTTACTGTCTTAGCTATTTTGAGATATTCAATCTATATTAACCTAGTTACCCTGCTGTAAAATTGATCCCAAACATTCATTCTTCTGGTCTAACTGAAACTTTGTACTCTTTGATGGACATTTCCCATCACCTCTTTGCACTTTTTTACACTCTAGTCCATGGTAGCCACTGTTCCACTTGCTACTTTTGTAAGTTTGACTTTTTAAGATTCTGCATGTGGAACCAGCAGTTGGTGTAATGACTATGTCGCTGGACTCCCATGTAGTCGACCGCGGTTCGTGTCCTGGACCCGGTGGCTTAAACTCATGCCGGGCGTGTGTGCGTGCATGCCCAAGATCCTGAGAGGAGAATGGAGGAGAAGGGATTGCGGCATAGCCATCCCCCCTGGGGGTGATTTCTCGCTTTCTGTCTCTCTGTCTCTCTCTGTCTGTCTGGCGAGCACATGCGCCCTATAACCAAAAAAAAAAAAAAAAAGGATTCTACATGTAAGTGAGGTCTTGCAGTGCGACTGCAAAAAGCATAGCCAACAAGAGCAAAATATAGACAAATGGGATTTTATTCAACTAAAAAGTTTCTGTATATTAAAAGAAGCAATTAACAGAGTGAAGATATAGCCCACAGAGTGGGAAAAAATATTTGCAAACCATACATCCAACAAAAGGTTCTAAAATATATGAGAAACTCAAAATATTCAAGAGCAAGAAAACAACTCATTTTTAAAATGGCCAAAGAATCTGAATACACATTTCTCAAAAGAAGACATACAGATAGCCAACAAGTTTATGAAAATAATGTTCAAAATCACTAATCATCAGGGAAGTGAAAAATTGAAAGACCAATGAGCTATCACCTCACATCTGTTAAAGTGGCTATTAGAAAAACAAAAACAAACAAACAAAAAAGGTGAGAGGGTCCAGCAGGTGGCATAGTGGTTAAGGTGCTAGACTCCCACATGGCTGATAGCAGTATGAGTCCTGGACCTGGTGACTTGAAAATCACTCCAGGTACATGTGTGTGTGTATGACCAACATCCCAAGAGGAGAATGGAGGAAAAGGGATTGTGGAATGACTGTCCCTTGGAGGGGTGATTTCTCACTTTCCCTCTGTCTCTGTTTCTCTTCCTTTGGCAAGTATGCATGTCCTAAAAAAAAATAAAAAGAGAGAGAGAGATAACAAATATTGGTGAAGATATGGAGAAAAGGGAGTCTGATATGCTGTTAGGTCAGAGACTTAAACCACGATCAGCCATGTGAATGTAAACTAGTACCACAATTATAGAGAACAATATAGCTATTCCTTAAAAATTAAAAACGGAACTACCATGTGATTGAGCAATTCTATTCCTGGGCATATATCTGAAAAACATGGAAGCTAATATATCTAAGAGATATTTGCACTCATTGTATTCATATTTGTGTTCATTGCAGCATTGTTCACAATAGCCAATATATGGAATCATTCTAAGTGCCTATCAGTGCATGAGAGGATGAAGAAAACATGGTCTATACATACAATGGAGTAGTGTTTGGTCTTTAAAAAGAAAGAATTTTGTCATGTGCAACAACACCAAAAAGTTGAGGATCATTATACCAAATAAAATAAACCGGTGACTCTGCATGCTCTGTCCTTAGCCTCCAAGCTATTTTCCACTTCCTTGCAACCCCTCAGCACCACCTACAAATCAATAGCGGCCTTGAGGAAAATAAATTACTGAAATGCAGGACTCATTTTTCATAGCTGCCTACTTTCCCAGATCTGGCCCCATAATTCCTCAGTGCTTTAGTAAGTTTTTTATGCCATTATACTTTTTTTTTTTTTTAAGATATGGTCTTTATATGTTGCAATTCTCCTGCCTGAGCTTCCTGGGACTACAGGTGTGTGCCACCATGCTGTGCCTCTTTTACAGGTGAGGTCTCACTATATTTTCCAACCAACCTCAAGCTCACAATCCTGAGTGAGTGTCTGAGATTGCAGGTGTCATCCACTGGGCCACTGCAACCAGTGCTCGGCCTCTAGATTAAACAGGGAATTGAAACCTGACCTTCCATTAGGTCTCAATATCTTAGCAATGGGTACCACCACAATTGGGCTTAGGAATCATTTTAATAAAACGTTTCTTCAGGTTGGTTATTTTTAGCAAGATATTTTGTTTGAAAACAAGACAACTATTTCTAGAATTTAAATGCAATGTCTTTCCTTAAAAACAATCTTTTTTAAAATAAGTGCTCTTAGGTAGTATATAGAAATATGTTTTCAGTATTGATCATATATTTTTTTCTTTTTTTGGAGAAGTTTTTGCTATAGGGCGTATGTGCTAACCAGAAAGACAGAGAGAGACAGAGAGACAGAAAGTAAGAAATCACCCCCCAGGGGGATGGCCACACCGCAATCCCTTCTCCTCCATTCTTCTCTCAGGATCTTGGGCATACATGCACATGTGCCTGGCATGAGTTTAAGCCACCGGGTCTGGGACTAGAACTGTGGTTGACTACATGGGAGTCCAGTGACATAGCCATTACGCTAACTGTTGGTCCCTATATTGATCATATATTAACAAACTTGCTAAACTTTCTTAACATTTTGAATCGTCTGCCTGTATTGCTCTGTATTGCTGTGTTTTCTTCGTTGGTAATCTTATAATTTGCAAATAAATATGGTGTTATTTTCTGTCTTTTCTATCTTTATTACTTTTAAATTGTTCATACCTTCTTATTCTTTAGACATTCTAGTAATGTTTATATGTACATATACATCTATATATATTCAGTAATTTTTCATTATCTGCATTCAAATAATGGGCCACTTCACATACAGTGTAAGAATGATACAAAAGTATACCTCTGTTTCTTTGCTCCCATCCCTTTTGCTATTTTTATTAGAATTTTACTTCCACATATGTTGGAAACATAATACATTTGCCATTTTTGGGTTTTGTTTTAGCCATCAGTTATATTGTAAGCATATTATCGTGAAACAATAAACAAATTTAGTCATAAAGATGTTGCAGGAAAGTACAGTTCCTATGTAGTCTTTACATTTCCCTTAAGGTCAAGTATCTTAAAAGAATATGCACAGTGACAAGAATCAAGTCAATGGTGACTCAAAACTTCTTACTAATTTAATGACTTTGAAAGAATTTTGAAATTTTATTTTTAGAGAGAATTTTGCTACAGGGCATGTGCACTCACTGGAGACACAGACAGAAAGTGAGAAATCATCCCCCAAGGGGGATAACCATGACACAATCTCTTCTCCTCCATTCTCCTCTTGGGATCTTGGGCGCTTACTCACATGTTCCCAGTGCGTGGTTTAAGCCACCAGGTCCAGGACTCAAACCATAGTCAACTACATGGGAGTCCAGTGATATAATCATTATGCCATCTGCTGGCTCATAGAATTTTGTAATATTTTTCCTACCACCCTTTCTTCTGTCCAGGAATTTATCTTGCATGTCACATTTCATCTAGTTATCATTTTGCTTTAGTCGCCTCCAATCTGTGACAGTTGCTTGGCTTCTTTATCTTTCATTACCTTAACACATTTGAGGTGTTCTGATCACTTATTGGATATTCTTTAATTTGGGTTTGCTCCATGTTTTTTTGTGACTAAATTTCAATGATATGTATTTGGCAGGAATATCTCAGGATAATGGCATGGCATTTGCAATGCATCATATAAGAAGGCACATAGTGTAGATACACCTTATAACTACAATTTCTAGCTTTTGTTAAAAGGAAAACTTCAGACAGTTTAATTCAGTGGAGTTTAGTTGAGCAAAACAAGACAGAATTCAAATAAGGGACCCCAGAATGGCTTCCAAGAGACTAGATAGCCTCGAGACTGGGCATATTTATGGTCCAGAAAGGGAAAGTGACATATGCAGCTAGGGGAAAGTGATGTATAAAAATGGAGGTGGGGGAATGAGATGGAGAAATAATTGGATTATCTACGTTAACACAGTTTAAAAGGCAGGATGTCTGATTTTGTTTATGCATATCTGTGTGTGTGTATATATATATATATATAATTTTTACTTTTATACATTAAATCACTGTATATCATTATGGCATGCAAAACGAATTTTCCTAGCATGAATACTATTCTAGTTAAAGATATTATCATACATGTTAGCATCGGCAGATAATTTTCCACTTTAGTGTCCCTTAAATGTTTTATTTATTTATTAATTTTTGGAGAGGTTTTTGCTACAGAGCATGTGTGCTTGCCAAAAAGACAGTGGCAGAGAGACAGAAAGTGAGAAATCAACCCCTGGGGGGGATGGCCACACTACAATCCCTTGTCCTCCACTCTCCTCTCGGGATTTTGGGCACACACGCACATGCGCCTGGTGTGAGTTTAAGCCACCGGGTCCGGGACTTGAATCGTGGCCGACTACATGCGAGTCCAGCAACATAGCCATTATACTATCTGCTGGTCCCCACTTATATGTTTTGCCTCTTTCTTTTACTCCTTGATTCCCTTCCTCTCATCCTCCCCTGATGCCCACTCTCCTCCCACACTGTCTCTAGTATGTCTGTGATTGTCTGAAGCATAGCTGCTATGATTGGCTGTACCTCAGCAACTTGACTAAGGAAGCAGTCTTCCAAGTGTGGTCACAGATTGCTGACAGAAGTTAAAGCAGGAGTACAGAGCTCTCTTGAGCCAGTTATACTTTAATACTTTGATCTCTTGTTTCACTTATTAAATTTCTAGATTTCTTGACCATAAGGTTACTACTTTTCCTTTTTAGTTAAAAATGAAATTATTTTAATAAATGTAAGTTAACTTATAGATAAGTATTGTTTCAACTCTGCAAATATTGTGCTTCTCCTCATACTTTTGCCCACCGACAATTATATATGAGGGCTATAATAACAGTATATCATTATGTAGTTATTGTTATGTAGTTTGTTATATAGTTACATTGTTATACTAGTTTGTAGTATATGTTATATTGTTATACAGTTATTGTTATTTAATGTTTATTGAATTACATTTGGAATTTTTTACTAGCAGAGATTTTAGGTGCTGTTGCTAAACACACTAAAAAGGGTAATTATGAGAGAACATGGATATGCTAATTCACTTGACCATAGTAATAATTTCACAGAGAATAAATGCTAAAAAATTAATTCCTCGAAAAAAGCACATATGAAATACAGTATTTGTGTTTTTGTTTATTTTACAATGTAGGTAGTATGGCTTACTCTAAACTTGCATGAGGGCTTGCTTTTGGTAGGAAAGTTTAGAAGCCTTTTTCTTTACTCAGAGTCCATAATAAAGCAGACTATTTGGGGGCAGCAGATGGTGTGATGGTTATGTTGCTGGACTCCCACGTAGTTGATGGAGGTTTGAGTCCTGGACAGAGTGACTTAAAATTCATGCACGTGTGTGCATGCCCAAGATCCCAAGAGAAGAATGGAGGAGACGAGACTGTGGCGTAGCTTTCCCCCGGGGGTGATTTCTCACTTTCTGTCTTTTTGCCTTTCCAGTGAGCGCACACACCCTATAGCAAAAATCTCTCTTAAAGAACAAAACAAACAAAACAAGAGACTATTTTTCTGACATCTTCCTTTGTTGTAGTCCCTCCCACCCCACTACTGAGTGATTATCCCCTTTGGGATTGCATTCATGAATTGTCGCATTCATGAATTGTCTGTATTCCGATCTTGAAGAGACCCTAAGGCTTTTTCTTGTCCCCTGGGTGGTCATTAAAACTCTAATGGTAGTGTGAAAACACATATTAGGTCTGAACCCCCCATTCAAATGGTGAATTTCCGAGTTACTCTCTTCACCAAATACTTATAAGTGTCTGAAATTTGAATATTTCTCATGGAACGTTTGCTCTGCCCTCCCACACCGGATCCCCCTCAGTCTTACCAGCCTCAGTTTCACTCAGTGAAATCATCACCCATTCAGTTACTCATGCCAACATGAGAATTAACTTTTCTTTCCTTTGCTTGCATTTTTGCATTCACTGTATCAACCAGGTGTACTAATTTTATTATTTCTCCCATATAGTTCTCTCCATAACTGGACAAAAACCACCATTTTCCCCCAGGGACCACCTGCCTTGTCTTCCTTCTGCTGCTCTAGAACCCTCTAGCTTTTCTGTTCCCTGCACATAGCCCATGCAGAGATATTAAAAAGAGCAACTTGATCATGTTTATGCCCTTTAATGATTTCTCATCATACTTAATGCCTAATTTCTCTATTATTTCCTACACGGGCCTTTGTATTCAGCCTCCTGTGTTTTCATGTAAACTAAACTCTTCCTCCTTTAAATCCCAACTCAGTAGCACACTCAAGTTACTAAAGTCTACTGGAAAAGCCTTTGTATTCAGCCTCCTGTGTTTTCATGTAAACTAAACTCTTCCTCCTTTAAATCCCAACTCAGTAGACTTTAGTAACTTGAGTGTGCTACTCCCAGTTATTACCACTGGAAAATGTCGCTTCAACCTGTGTTGGGGCCATATTTGTTTTGATTTCAACGTAAAGGTCACGTTGGTAGAGATTCCTTTTCTGATCACCTTATCTAAATTATATCTAGATCTTTCCCTCTGGCTTGGGTATTCATTTTCTTCACATCTTGTTGATTTTCTTTATAGTATTTGTCATATTTTGAAATTACCTATTGTTTTTGGAATTTGTGTGTGTGTGTGTGTGTGTGCGTTAACTAAAACATTTAAGAAAGTCTTACCCTTCATTAGAGTGTTAGAGCCCTGTGGGAAGGACTCTGCCTCTCTCTCTCACTTGCATTCCTAGCATCTAGATGCTCGATTGATATTTTGTACATTAATTATTTATTATTTATTTTTTGAACACAACATTAATTTCTGTAAATATTACTAGATCTGTCTTTGGAAAGATACAGTTTTTAATTTGACTCAGAGTTCAGTGTCAGAGATTTGAGTTGTTTCTGACACACAGAAGCTCAGATGGCAGTCTAAGCGTATCCCTCATCTCTCTGATTTCTAGTTTCATGTGTAAAAAAGGTTCTTGGGGGCCCAAGATATTAGAATGATTCTAATTTGCCCTTACGGTTTTGTGGTACTGTAAAGGAGGGAGAAAAATTAAAGTATATATCGAGTCATTGGAAAAGTCATGTTTTTCTATGCAAAAATGCATCCTGACTTTTCAGACAACTCAGTATTTAAGCTGTTTTTTCTTCCCTATGTGACCCCCTACTATACAATGGGAATCAGACTCTCTCAGTTTAAACCTCTCTTCTTAAACTGTAATGTTGCTAGAGGGTACAAGCTCTCTTTGGAGAGAAGTGGGCAAGTGAGTGGGAAAGCGCAATGGGAAATGGTTATCTGCAACCCCTTCTACTCATCTCTTGCTCCTTTGGGGCTTGTTAGAGACATACACATATGTGCCTGGCTTGGTTTTTCAAGTCCATGGGTCTGGGACTTGAACCATGCAGTTAGCCCCATGGGATTCAGCTACCTTCACTGCCATGACAGGCTGGGCCCTAAACCTATCTTAGAGAGAGAAAGTTCCATGGAGATTTTATAAATCCAGTAACATTTCTCATATTTCAGTCAGGTCATATCTCCATGTTTATTATAACCCATTGTAACAAGGGGTAGGAGAGGAAGAGCCTGCTGTTCCTTAGAATCCTTATCTTGATATTCCATGATTTATGAGCTCACTGGCTCACATCACATGACACATTGCTCCCTCCATCTCTCTGTGCTCTGAGGGCTGTGACTCCAGGAGAGGTTGGGTGGCCAGGGTATTCTGTAGAAGTTAACAGACACTCCTTGAAAGCTTTCGGCAAATATTTACATGCCCTTACAACTCTATAATGCTTTGAGGATACAAAATCAAACACTAAGCAGGGAATAAGCTAAGGGTCAGACTCAAAGATTTTCTGTCTGAGTGCCTTCTAGTTTTAATGCTTGAATTCATAATCAATATTTAGACTTTAGCATGAAGCCTCTGAAATTTTAAGTTGCTGATACATCTCAGTGACTTCTAAATCAAGTATTATTTTATTCTATAAATATAAAAATGGATTTCAGATATAATTGACTTATAAAATTCATTAGAATGTAAATTAGGTGGTAATAATGTGGATTTATATACTGTACATCAGTTCAACTATTTAGATACAAGTGAAATTAATGGCTTAGTAAGAATTACAGTACAATGCAGGGAACTGTTTTGATTAGATTAATATCACAATATATCTTGCGCTTTGTATTGTAGTGAAAAGAATATACTAAAATAACGACAAACTTAACATTTGAATTTCAAGTCTGTGATAGCTAGGTGACCTTGAGATACTGAAAATAAAATATTGTCTATACCAGATTCTTAGATTTTCCTCTTTGTACTAAATGTATCATTTTTAGTACAGAATTAACAGCTCTTAGTCATATGCCTTTCTTAATGAACATGGGAATTTAAAAAAAAAATCGCTTTAGTGACTAATTATTTCTTTTAATTTTAAGGGTTGACTCTCAAATGCATAGTGAAATTTCCTGAAAGCTACTTTCCTCTGTGATATTCCTTACCATTAAAATATCACACTCTTGTACAAATTGTTTTTTATTATGTGTAAGATGTTCAGAAATTAATCCAATGCTATGTTCTTTTGGATATATAGACTCATAACAGTATAAAGTCCATAGTTTACACGACCAATGCTGTCAACAACTGCTTTATTCATTGACTCACCGTTAGGTCCTGGGGCTCCTTGAGTATATCCCACTGCTAATTGACAGTGGTTGACCTTATTGGAGTTTCTTCTTATCACTGTAAATACATTTTAATTGAAATAAGTAATCTCTTAGTAAGTAAAAATCTTAAGTTATTTGAATTTGACCCCATTCTGAGCTTCATGTTTGTACTGCAGAGGCTTTGTCAGTCATTGAGAGGCTGACTTTTCTTGTATTTTAGTAAGAGTTCTGTCTTACTAAAAGAAAATATATTGAGGGGAACAAACTCTGGCATTACCTCTGTGCAACACTGGCAACCCCTGCTATCCTGCTCTATGAGTGGCTATGGACTCTTTGGGACACCCATAGGTAAGGATGTGCAGTTTCTAAACTGGCAAAAGAAATCCCTCAAAATCTCCTAAACATATACATAACAAATTAAAATTTTACCTGTGAGTTCTTGACAACTTATGGAGTCAGGAATGATGAAGAGTTAAGTAAGTGTTCATCATTAAGACAGGGTAACAATATCTAGTGTTTAGCTGGAATGTTACCATTAGCATGCACAATTAAATTCCCTGTGTACAGCTAGTCCAGGTTGAGAGGCTAAGAGATTAGTGTTCTATCTGGTGTTTTCTTGGGTGGGCAAATATCAGGGCAGGTTGGAAAATTGTTTTCTGAATCAGGCAACCCATATTCCAAACCCACTGGTTCTACAACTTACGGGATGTAAGGCCTTGGAATAAGTTACCTAACCTCCCTAGACTTCAGTCCTGTCTACCTAAAGATGATAATGCTATTTATCTCCTATGTCTGTCATGAGAATTAACAATATAAATTATCTAAAGTATTAGCACAATTTCTGATATGTGGTAGATAGTCTGAAAACAGGAGTTATGTGAGAAAAAAAATAATAGCGCAGTCCTCTAAAGGATTTGTTTGATAGCAGCTTGCAAACTAATCAGATACAATCTACAAATGATTATCATAGCTATACAAAAGTATCTTCCTAATTCCAAACATTTATATATATTTTTAGAAATCCCTAAAACCAAGTAGTAAAACATTTGAAGTTGAATTTCCTCCAAACATAGCTGGAGTTGACTCCTGGTGGTCAATTAATACCTTTCTATCTTGAGGAAAAGCCCTGGGTGGGTGGATTAACACCAAGTGGAAAAACTTGATTTATAGCAGCTGCAAACAGACCTCTTCCAATTGCACAATTACCCAGTGCTTCTCAGAAAGAACTATTTGTCAGCAGTCAGAATGGATTAGACAAAATACTAGACTAGTCACTTCTGGGACAATCCTTTAGGAAGTACCAGGACAGACCACAGTCCATTGTGCAAGCCAGAAGCTTCCTAAGAATTCTTCTCCATTTGTAATCTACATAAGGCTATAATGAGGAACAAATGCCCACTGAAATGTTGAATCATGGTTTCCTGATGCCCTGTGAGACACCTGATTATAGTTCTCCAGCTGTTTTTAAAAGCTTATTTATCTTTGGAATTTTTCTGTAGTGAATCCAAGGAAGAATTAATAGCCCTGCAAAACAAGAGTTAAGCAGCTTTTAAAAGAGCAATTGTCATTTAGAACTGCATTTCAGATCCCTGTGTCATATAGCCACTCTTAAAAGGACCTGGAGAACAGTCAGGCAGGAAAAATATACATTGTTAATACCTAGAGATAGAGAATAGCTTTTGTTTGTGGATTCTGTCTGAGTGGAAAATAAGAATTCATGCAACGGATTTCATTCAGTTCATTCTAAGCTGGTAATTTTTTACAAGGCTTGAAACTTGAAGCACAGAAATGTATAGTATGTTATTTGTGCTGATTATTCTCAATTTTCTCTCCAGATTTATTTTCCACCATTATTTATCTTGCTCTGTATCCTTCATGGTCTTTACAGATTGTATAAACAAAGCTTAGTGGCCCGCTACCTTTTAGTTTAAATTGACCAGTGCAAGCAAGATCAGGGATTGGAGTATGGGAAGAAAAAGGTTGGAGTGTTTATCTCCCTGCATCCTCTCAGTGGGTCCTGAGCTGTGTACTTTTCTAAGGCCTCAGCTCTCGGATGGCTCTTTCCTGGAACTTAGGTGGTATCTAGTAACTTTCCCTGTGCTTGCTTCTGCTTGTTACTTAACCCTCCTTTGTGGTTTCTCTTAACCCTGTGTACTTTCTGTGCATAGTCCTTTTATAGAACTCTCTTCAGTCATCCCTTTTGAACAGGCTGCCTATTTCCTACTGTGACATTGTTTCTAAAGGAAGTGAACATGAAAAAGAGCCCATTTTAATCATGGGTCTCTATCAGTTTTCTCTGAATGTCTGTTATACAATTCAGCAGTCTCAGCCTCTACATAGTCCTGATTGCTGGTCTCATTTGAGAGGGACTGCACACTACAGTATTTGGCAGTATGGTGCAGTGAGCAAAGGCAGATGAGAAGAATGAAATATGTTTGAAAGCGAACATGTTTCTAAATAGCTCATGGGGCAAATTCATAATATCTTAATCATGAGGGAGAAATTAGAATGTATTTGAACTGAATCAAAATGAAAACAAAACATAATACAATGTGTTGAATGTTAATATTTCTGTAGGATGCAAGCTTAATATATTAAAATATATTTTGTTATCTGGCAAAGAATACTTGGAAGTTAAATTTTAAAAATTACTATTTAGATCCTGAGATGGATACCATACTTCAGCTGTGAAATATTGGTTTCCTTTACCAAAAGTGAAGATTTTCTACTGAGGCTTTCCCCTCCAGACTTATTTCTAGTGGGTAGGGATAGCTCTGTGTCTCTTTCTCTCCATTTCTGTCTGTCTGTCTCTGTCTCACTGTCTCTCTGTGACTTTTAATTAAAATTTTTTTTTTAAGATAAAGTATTCTCTGCGCTCCTAAGCCTCTCCTTTATTGTGTTAATTGGTGGCTTTCCTCATTTCATTAAGGAAAGGCACCAGCCAAACCAGGCCTATCCTGATATGGATACTGTACTTCCGCTGTGATATATTGGTTTTGTGCACACCACATGGTTTTCATTTTTGCTTTTTAAAATTATAATCTTATGATTTTTGATCCCATTTTTCTTTATTCTTTTCATTTATTTTTTTCTTCTTCTTTCCTCTTAATTCTTTTCCTTTTTTCTTTATCTTTATTCATTTTTCTGATTGGCATTTACTCACTAAGTGTCAAGACAGGTCCAAGTGAACAGTTTTCAATAATCTGAATATGAATAGAGTCAGAATGTTTCTCTCTTCACCTTTAATCTGATGCACAAAGAGTGAAAATGGAACAGAAGAAAGATTGCAGATGACCTCCTTCTGCTCACCACTGAAGGCTCAAATTGAACTTCAAGAATTAGGAAGAAATGCACCTTTCATTTGACTAGAAATCACCACAGGATCACCAAGATATATGGGAAAGCAAGAAAATACCTCTCCTCCAAGGGAAAAGAATAACTCCCCTTCATCCTCAGAGACAGTACAATGAAACTCATGGAAATGTCTGATAAGGATTTTAGAATATTCATAATGACAAAGCTAACAGAGATGGAAGAGAAGAGAGACAATGATCTGCAGAAAAGACAGGAGAAAGGAACTGATGAGTTCCAGGAGGTGAGGAAATTCTTGCAAGATCTATACAGGAAATCAAAATCTCCCTTGAAAGTATTAAAAGCAGACTGGATCATTCAGAAAATTGAATCTCAGATGTAGCAGATAGAATCACTGGCCTTGAAAAATTCACCATGAAGACTGAGAAAATGGTCCAAAAAATGAGACTAATATATGAGAAATACTAGATACCATCAAACGTCCAAATATCCAGATAATTGTTATTCCAAAAGCAAAAAGACTCATAAGGGCATTGATAATCTATTCCATGAAATCCTGCAAGAAAACTTTCTGCACCTAGAGAAGCACTCAAAGATCCAGTCCCGAGAAATACAAAGGACCCCAAATAGAATCAAACCAAGATCTTCTCCATGACATTATAGCGAGATTGACCAAAACCACAAAGACAAGATATTAAGATTGGCAAGAGAGAAATGTCAAGTTACCTACAAACAATATCTCATCAGGCTAACAGTGAACCTCTCATTGGAAACAATGCGAGCGAGGGAGGAATGGGAAAATATATTCAAAGTGTTAAGGGAAAAAGCAATTTCAACCAAGAATACTGTACCTGGCAAGATTTTCCTTCATATGGGAAGAAAAGACAAGAATATTTGCAGATCAACAAAACCTGAAAGAATTTATCAACACCAGACCAGATCTCCACAAAGTTCTCAAGGAGTGCTATACCAGGAAAATTAAATACAGACACATAGAAATAAGAGTTCAAACAATAAGAAAATGGCCAATTAATTGTAGAGACACATCTGGGGTTGAATATTATATCCCAGAATTTAAATCAGAAAGATCAGACCACAACAGAAGATAAAGTACATGAGACTGAACTGGTGAAATAGCATTTTATGACTTTTGACTAAAACATTGCTGATTTTCTTCTAGACTTTATTTTCCAGTTTTAAGGATTTTTGTGCTGTCTTGAGCAGCTGGTATGTTCATGTACCTACTATTTGAACAGAATCCTAACCTGTTTCCTGACTTTAAGTTTAAAGCAAAGTTCCTTAGTATTACTTTGATTTGTTAAAGCTAAAACTACTTTTCTTGAAATTAAAAATATATTTAAAAATATCATTTTAATGACCATAGTAAGCTTTATAGCATCAGCTAGATGTTACCTTATAGTATATTCATTCGACTCAGAATTTCACCCCTAAAGTCAGACATTTATTCACTGATATGTACATACCAGATAAACTTGTTATTGAATATAGTTAGATACGTAAGAAATTTTGTGAGTCAAGAAAGTGTGTAGGGGAGAAAGGAATATAAAACAACTGTAGACATCTAAAATAGTGTGGGAGGAGAGTGGGAAATGGCAGAAGGTGAGAAATAAGGATAAAAATATATATACATGTATATATATGAAATTGAGAAATGGAAAATTAATGATGATAACTTACATGATTAAGCCACTATGCAGTATATTTTGGATGGGAAATCACATTTTGTATGCTGTGACAATGCTCGGAGAATTAATGTAAATTAATTTATTAATTTAAAATGTTTCAGAAAAAAATTACAGTGCACTTGTAACTAGAAAAAAAGAAAAAGAAAGAAAAAGAAATGATCATATGTCAAGTTTCCATATAGCAGTAAAGAAAATACCCACAACTACTTGAAAAAGATATTAAAGTTTTAAAAGAATAAATTTCTTTTCAAACACAAAATATTTACTATTTACAATGAAATAAAAAACCAAGAAATACTTAGGGATACAGTTAGCAGAATACGTGTTTGGCCTATATACTGAAAACTACATAACACTGCTGAAAAAAATAAAGGAAGATCTATACCAATGGTCATGAATCAGATGATTTCATATTGTTAAGATATCAGTTGCTCTCAAAATGCTGCTCACATTCACCACAACTCTGTCTAGAATGCTATAGTCTATTTTATCTTACTTTTTGCTTTATTTTTCTTGGTAGAAATTTATAAGGCACTTCCTTTTTAAAAATATTTACTCTTTGTATTTATTATTATTGTTATTTTAAAATTTGACTAGCAAGAGAGAGAGAGGGGGGAAGGTATGAAAGCAAGCTGTCAGGTCCAGGACTCAAACTGTATTTGGGCATCCAGTACCTTAACCACCATGCCACCTGCCGACCCTTACAAGCCACTTTTAAAATTTACATGAAAATATAAGGGACATAATATATCCAGACTTACTTTTTTAAAAGACTAATAAAGATAAAGGATATATATAGTACCCAATTTCAAGAATTTCTGTATTTATAGTAATCAAGATAGTACAGTATTGACATAAGGAGAAACAGAGCAAAGAAACAAAAATAGAAACAGAAAGGAAAATATAGAAATAAATATACCTTTGTGAGAATGTCTATGTACTTGAGAATATATATGTCTTTTCTATTTATTTGTTCATTAGTTATTTAATTTACCAGAAGTTGCATGCATTTACCAAAGATGGAGATAAAAAAAAAAACAGGAAGGGAAAGAAAGCACCTCCCTCAGTAGGGTGTGGTCACCCCACAATCTATTCTCCCATTTCTCCACTCCACTGGGATTTTGGGCAAGCATGTATACATGTTGAGAGTGTTTTTCAAGTCATTGAGGCTGGGACTGAATCTACAGTCAGCCATGTGGGATCTGGCTCCCTTAAACACTAGACCACAGGCCTGGCCCTCAGTTTATTATTTTTAAAGTACCTTAACCCTTACCTTACACTGTACATAAAAACAAAGTCAAAATATGTTAAAGGTTTAAACATAAAAGCTAAACATATAAAATTTCTTGAAAACATAGGTTAGAAAAATAAAATCTTAACTTTGGTGCAGATAATCTGTTAACTAGAACCCTAAAGGCATAACCACAAAAGAAAGGGTTGATCATTAGACTAGATAAGAATTTAGAACTGTTGCTCATCAAAAAATACCCTTGAGGGGCTGGTTGCTGGGGCAGACACCATGTTCTGTGATGCTTACCAACATGGGGAGGTTCTGGATTTCTAGAAAATTTTCTTAATACAGAAGGCAGGTGTAGGG
>NW_006159746.1:62488-79939 GCF_000334495.1 Tupaia belangeri chinensis
GTCCGCCTCCCAGCCCCGGTTGCTTAAAACTCACGCCAGGCGCGTGTGCGTGCGTGCCCAAGATCCCGAGAGGAGAATGGAGGAGAAGGAATTGTGGCGTGACCATCCCCCCTGGGGGGTGATTTCTCACTTTCTGTCTCTATGTCTCTCTCTGTCTGTCTGGCGAGCGCACTCACCCTATAGCAAAAACCTCTCCAAAAAAAAAAAAGAAGGCAGGTGTATGCCCATATTCAAGGACAGGCTGAGGTTGGGGATCGATCACAATATCAAGATTGTTGGGGTGGGAGGGTCTCTCTTTATCTCTTGCTCATGAAATAAATAAATACATAAACTTTAAGAATACCCTTGAGAGAGCCAGCAGGAGTGGAAAAAAAGAACGTCTTTATAGCAATTGATTTTGGAAGAACTGTATAGCGATCTGCAGAAAAATGAAACTGGACCCCTCTCTTTCACCATTAACTAGAATAAATAAAAATGGATCACAGATTCAAATATAAAACCTCTATGTACAAAACTACTGGTAGAAAACATAGGGGAAAAATTTGAAAATATTGGAGTAGGGTAAGATTTCCTAAGTAAAATACCTAAAGCATAGGCAGTAGTCCCTAAAATAGACAAGTGGTATTAAATCACCCTATGAAGCTTCCTCACAGCAAAGAAAATTATAACTAGAGTGCAAATATAACCCTCAGAATAGAAAAAAATATTTTCAAATTATTCCTCAGATAGAGATTGATACCTAGAATATGAAGGGAACTCAAGCAACTCATCCATGGGAAAAATCCAATTAAAAATGACAAATGAATTGAATAGACAAACTCCAAGGAAGACTTACAAATGGCCAAGAGTCATATGGAAAAAAATGCTCAAAATTTCTTTCCATAAGGGAAATAGAAATTAAAACTGCAATGAGATATCATTTGACCTCAGGTAATATGGCTAGGATAAAAAAATAGCTACAAGTATTGGTGAAGCTGTGTTGAAAAGCAAATTCTCTTACGCTGTTGGTGGGGATGTAGATGTCCCACCGCTGCGTAAAACAACAAGAGAGGTCTCAAAAAATTTCAAATGGAACTTCCATATGACTCAGTAATTCCACTTCTTTTTAACTAGCCAAAGGATGAGAAAATACTCAGTTGGAAAGACATCTGCATATTCATGTTTATTGCAGCATTATTAGTAATTGCTAAAACATGGAACCAATGTAAGTGTCCAAAAACTGATGATGGGATTGAAAAACTGTGGCATATATATATAAATATATACACACACCATGGAATATTATACAACTATAGGAAACAATGAGATTCTATTGTTCAACTCAAAATGGATGAATCTAGAAGACTTAATACTGAATTAAGTGAGTCAGACTTTGAAAGACAGACATTGTATATCCCCACTCAATTTGTACTGAGTGTCTACACTTCAAGGCAGAGGTTGAGAGATATGAAAATGTGATAGTGGACAGGCTGGGTGTGGATGCTAGAGAATGGACGAAGGGAAAGTGGTTGGTAGAGAGTAGGTGGTGGATGGTGGGTATGAGAAAAAATTTTAGGACAGTCATGTCAGTTTGAAACCAACAACTTCTCTGTGGAACTAGTGTGCAGATTGTTTTATGAACACTTTTTATGAAATTATAAAAGTTCAAGTGCAAATCATTTTTGAAGACTATAAATGATAAATTTATACTTACAAGAGAAAAATCCAAACTTTTTTTTGGTATTGTCGGGAAATAGTTCAATTTAGTGTGTACTGTTAATTTATTTGTCATCAAAAGAGGATACTGCCTTAAGAGACGGACTAGTTTGCAAAATGTTAATAATCTTTTGAGAAATTGTAGTCTATCATTAGTTTGTGTCTGTATGTTATTTTTATAAATACTACCTATATGTTTAGTACATACAACTTTCCATTTTGAAGCTTGTATCTGTGAATTTGCCGCTGAAATTTATTTTGCCAATGTGTTTTTAATGAATTGAATAAAGTTTCTGTTGAAAAAATTTTTTAAAATTTCCAAAGTATTTCCCAATGTAGTGGTACTATTTGTACCATTTAAGCTTCTTAAAAGCAATGTTTAAGAGTTGATGTTGTTCCATAGTCCTGATAACATAATAAACATTTTAAATTTTGATCATTCCAGTGAGTGTATAATTATATCTCATGAGAGATGTTATAAATATTTGCATTTCCCTAATGGCCAGCAATGGTAAGCATATTACAAGTGTATATTAGCCATTCATATATCCTTTTATCTATTCAAATCTTTTGTCCATTTTAAATCAGATTTTTTTGTTTCAGACACACACTAATCTTAGTCGACTGTGTTAGATCTATTCATTTTCTGATATAAAGCAGCTGGCCTGATTTTCAAAGAATCTTTGATTTCAGTCTTAATTTCCTAATTTCCTCAATAGTTAGAAAGTCATTTAGGCTTGAGACCAGCAGATGGTATCAGACAGTATAACGGTTATGTTACTGGATTCCACATACTCAGTCACGGTTCAAGTCCTGGACCTGGTGCTTTAAAATGCATTCTGGGCACATGAGCATGCATGCCCAAGATCCCAAGAGGAGAATAGTGTCGCCATTGCCTTAGGGGGTGATTTCTCACTTTCTGTCTCTCTGGTGAGTTCATGTGCCCTATAGCAAAAATCTCTCTTAAAAAAACAAAAAAGAAAGTCATTCAGGCTTATTTAGATTCCATGTTTTTGTGTATTTTCAGACTCTGTGGTTGATTTCAAATTTAATTCTGTTGCAGTCAGGGGAGATATTGTGTATAGTTCCTATACTTATAAATTTATATAGACTTGATTTATGGCCTGTTATGTGGTCAGTCTTTGAAAATGTTCCATGTGAAGATGAGAAAAAAGTATATTTGGAAAAGTTTTACACAGATAAATTTATATTTATCACAAACTTCAGTAATACCATGTTTAGGGGTTTATTCAAGAGAAAGAGAAGCACGTATCCACACAAAATCTGGACCTTCAATATTTATTGCAGAATTACGTATAGTAACCAAAAAGTAGAAACAACTTAGGTGTATAACAGCAAGTGTGAGAATAAAATTTCATTAAATAGATTTACTGTGTAGCATAAAAATGAGCAAAGTACTGACAATATATAGCAAAGTAGACTATTTTCAACATTAATCTGAGTGAAGAAAATCAACCCAAAAGGTACGTACTGTATATAAAATTCCGGAAAAGACAAATCTAGCTCATAATTACAGAGAGCATAAATGTGGGTTTGGAACCAGGGCTGGGAACGGCAGGTTTGCCTTCCTACTTTTCACAGGAAAGCATTCTTTTTCTATGAAATGTTTTACATGTTTGTTAAATAATTTTAATCTGTTTCTATTATAAGAATAATGTATTATTCTTATAATTAAAAATATGAAACTATATACATATTTTAAATGATAGTTTTCCCCTTCATCCTTTCCTGATGAAGTCCAAGTAGACATCTTTAACAGTTTGTTTTCTTCTCTCTTCTAGGCCTTTGGAAACAGAGAAAGCTTTGTACACATTTACCATATTTTAAGTACCAACAGTAGATTAGCAGATAATTGTACTTAATAACAACTATGCAACATGGATTTTTCTGTAACGACGAAAGTGGACATTCTTTCTATGTGTGTGTGTTTACATGTGAATAAATTCTTTTGGCTACACAAAATTTTGCAGTATGCATGAACCACAGTTTATTCAGTCATTTACTCAGCGGTGAACGATTTGGTTTAGTTGTTTTCTTCTGTAACTATGCTGCTCTGAGCCAGCCAGTAGCATAGTGGTTAAGGCAGCAAGACAGCACATGGTTCAAGTCCTGGACCTGCCAGCTTGAAAGACATGCCAGGCATGTGTGTGCATGCCCAAAGTCCTGCAAAGAGAAATGGAGGAGCAGGAATTGGGACATGACAGTGCTTTCTCACTTTCTTTCTCTCTGTCTCCATTTCTAGTAAGTTCACATGCCCTCCTGAAAATTAAGAAAAAAAATCAGCTATAAATATCCCTCTACATACATTTTTACATACTTATGCTTTTCTTTGAGATAGAAATCTGGACAGATCTAAATTCCTTCAGTTGTCTTCAAAGTCTTTCAAAACTCTCTGTGTATAAGGGAACACTGGAGATCCTTTATAAAGATATCAACCCCTTAGGTTTACACATCCCCCATGATTCTTTGATAGGATCCGGTACTTTCTACTTAAAAACAGGCATGTTCAGACTTTAAAATAGATGTTTCTGAGGCCACACTTTAGGAAACACTGTTAAATTCTAATTATCCCAGGCAAGTTGCATAGCATTCTTTAGCTTCATTTTCCCACACTGGAACATAAAATTCACTAGACAAGTAGTTTTTTCTATGCTGTTCACTGATGTTTCTGAAGAACCTAGAACCATGCCATTGAAAGTACACAATAAATATTTGATGAATAAATAGACAAATGAGTGAAAAAAATCTGTAAATGAAGCTAATGCCTAATGAATATTATTTAAGATTTGATGAAGGAGTACACCGCAGGCGCTAAGTAAACACGAACTTAGCTACTTCCCTTGGATTTTTAGTTTTCATGACACAAAATTACAGCTACAATTAAATGAATTATCTTATTTAAAACAACAAAAATTATACTGGAGGGACTGAAATGGCTGGCTAGAAAGACCCATCTGTCTGGGAAAAAAGGCTAATAATTGCCTCAACTTCCAACAGAGGAGTGAGACAAGTCCGATAGAGCAAGAAAATGGCAACAGGGACTTCTGGAACACATAATTTTTACTTGGAAATATAAAAAGGGGTTGGTAGTATGAAGTCGGTGAGACTTCAGAGGTACTTTAGGAGTACCTCCTTTTCAGGAGAGAAAAATGAGAGAAACTCTCCTCTGAAGTGCCAAACTCCAGAATCCCACCACAGATCCCAGCATGCCTCACCCAAAGAACAGTGAAGCTGGCTCAAAGCTAACACACATTCTACAGAAGTGCATGAGCTTCGGAGAAAACACTGGACCCACTCCCTGCACCTCTACCCCAAAGGACAAGAGTGGGGTACCAACCATCCCATGAGCCTCTGAGCAGTGGTGCTACAATCATGATCAAGATTCCACAGCCTACCAAGGAAAGAGGACAAAAAAGAGGGCATCTCCACCCCAACAGAAATGAAGAACTTGGTCATTACCCTCTGTGTGGCAAGGATGGCAGGCCTGAAGGCTCCCTCCCTTCAGAATCAAGATCAGGGGAATGTCTACCTGCCCCAACTGATGGCACCCACAGCACAGCTCTTCTGAACTTCCATGAGCTTTATGTGTGAGCAAAAGAAGGGAGCGAGATGCCTGACAGAGAGGAGGTACCAGTGATCTTCCCTCCAGGTCAGAGTGGGGAAGACAGGGCACCATGCCAGATCACCTCAAGATCCTAGAGTACATGATCTAGCCCTCACTTCTAACAGGAGTCTTCTCAAATCTGAGCATTCTTTCTGAATTCTCAGGTTCTATGGGTTGTGTATTTAGGTGAGGGCCTTACAAATAGGTTTGCCTCTGGCCTCTCATCGATGGCCTTCTTAGGGGAACCACACCCAGTCATGAAAGGCCACTCTGTATCTGGATGTCCTACACAGGCTAGGCAGTGCCTGTTTCTTGTGTCTGACAGAGAGACTTGCCTTTGGACCCGCCTGGAGGTCACTTGCTTAAGGCTTAAGGGCCACTTGCTACTAGAAATTAGGGTACGTAAGCCCAGCTTGGGTCTGAATGGTGCAGCAGGCCCCTGACCCCGGTCCCTTCTCGAATACCTTACCAGGGCCACATCCAGATGGTCACCCTGCCTCACTTCCCTCAATTACCTTCTGTATCACAATCAGGACTTGAGAAGGAACTGTTTTGAGAGGTATATGCAGGCTGCTCAGGACCCACCTCTTAGGTCTCATAGACAGGCTTTCCTCCAGACCCTCCTGGACCACCTGAAGAGAGTGGATCTGAAGAGCTGCTCCACCTCCTGTCCTCACACATGGGCCACATAAGCCCTGCTTTGATCTGATAAATGGAAATAATTTTTGACACCTCTAAGACCTCTTGGCCAGGGACACAAGTGGAACCAAGGGTTGTTTTGCCTCTCACCACTGGCATTACAGAACCTACAAAATTTAGGAAGAAGTTAGTACTTCTTCCTAAAGCATAAAGCTAACACACATTCTATGGAAGTGCATGAGCTCACAGCTTTGGAGAAAACACTGGATACTTAAAACTCAGTGCAGAGACACAAGAAACATTAAAAATAATGAATTATCTCTACCCAAAGGAATATGAGAAGTCCCTAACAACAACGGATAAAACACAGAAAGTCACAGAAATATTAATAAAGGCAATAATACTTTTTATCATAAAAACACTTAATTAGATGTGAAAGAAAACAGATCATTGATTTCTGGAAAATATAAAATCATTTTAAGACATGGAAGAGGCAGTCTATAAAGAGAGAAGTGGAGAGATCAGCAGTTAGCGTAATGGCTATGTCACTAGACTCCCATGTAGTCTACTGTGGTTCGAGTCCCAGACCTGGTGGCTTAAACTCACACTGTGCGCATATGTGTGCATGCCCAAGATCCCGAGAGGAAAATGGAGGAGAAGGGATTGTGGCGTGGCCATCCCCCTGAGGGGAGATTTCTCACTTTCTGTCTCTCTGTCTCTCTCTGTCTGATGAGCACATGTGCCCTATAGCAAAAACCTCTCCAAAAATTAAAAAAAAGAGAGAGAGAGAGAAGTGGGGCCAGCAGATGACAGACATAGTGGTTACATCACTGCCATATGGCCAACTGTGGTTCAAGTTCTAGATTTGGTGGCTTGAAAATCATGTCAGGTGCGAGTGCTCATGTGCCCAAGATCCTGGGAGGAAAATGGAAGAGAAAGGATTGTGGCATGGCCATTGCCACCACACCCACCCAGCGGGTGTTTTCTCTTTACCTCTCACTGTCTCTGCTCTCTCTGGGAAGTACATGCACCTTAGGGCAAAAACCTCTTTAAAAAAAGGGTGTGGGGAAAGACATACTAAAAAAGATCAAACAGAACTTCTAATATGAAGAATGTAATCCAGGAAATCAATATCGCTTTTGAAAGTAGTAGCAGTAGATTAGATCATGCAGAAGAAAGAAGCTCTGACCTTGAAGGTAAAACCTCTGAATTAGTCCAAGGCACCGATAATGATGAAAAAATAACCATTAAAAATAAAGACAAGATACATAAAATTTTAGAAACCATTAAGCAGCCAAATATTTGCATAGTGGGTGTCCCAGAAGGCAAAGAGATGACTACCTGAAAACTTTTCAAATCTAGAGAGATATAAAGATGTCCAGTTCCAGGTAATACAAGGAACACCAAATAGGTTCCACTAAGAAGATACTCTCCATGACACATCATAGACAAATTGGCAAATGTCAGTACAAACAGGGGTTGGCAAATGGCATAGTAGAAAAAGGCACTGGATTCCCACTTGGCCGACTGTGGTTTGAATCCCAGACCTGGCAACCTGCTTTATCTCTTTCTTTCACTGGTTAAAATAAAAATAATAAAAAATGGAATTAAATAAATAATTATTTTTTTTAAAAGTAAATACAAAGAGTATTATAAAAATGGCAAGAAAGAAACATCAAGTTACTCATAAAGGATACCCCATCAGAGTAACCTCAGACCTCTCAACAGAAATATGCAAAGAAAGAATGGGAAGATATTTTTAAAATTCAGATAAAAAGAAAACTTCAGACAGAAATAGTCTACCCAGCAAGATTATTATTCAAACGAGAGGGAAAAATAAAATTATTTTAGATGAACAAAAATTGAAAGGATTCACAAACCATAGACCAGCTCCTCAAGAAATACGTAAGGGAATACTACATCAGAAAAATTAAAGGGAAAACAAATGGAAAATTACAGACCAGAAAAACACAAAACAACTAAGAAAATAATCCACAAAATGGCAGGGGTATATGTGCACATATCAAAAATAATGTTGAATGTTACTGGATTAAATTCTTCTAGTTAAAAGACATAGACTAGATGAATAAGCAAAAAGAGGAGCCTTACATATGCTGCTTATAAAGCATATATATAGATTGAAAATGAAGGGCTTAACAAAATCATTTAATGCAAACAGAACTCCTTCCCCTCAAAAAAAGCCTGGAGTTGTGATTCTGATATCAAAGTAGACATCAATATTAAAACAGTAAAAAGAGGGACCAGCAGTTAGTGTAATGGCTATGTTGCTGAACTCCCATGTAGCCAACCACGGTTCAAGTCCCGGACCCTGTGGCTTAAACTCATGCCGGGCGCGTGTGTGTGTGTGCCCAAGATCCCGAGAGGAGAATGGAGAAGGGATTGCGGCATAGCCATCCTCCCTGGGAGGTGATTTCTTGCTTTCTATCTCTCTGTCTCTGTCTTTCTGGTGAATGCACTCACCCTATAGCAAAAAAAAAACTCTTAAAAAATTGTAAAAAGAGATAGCAAAGGACACTGTATAGTATTAAAGAGATTAATTCACCAAGAAAATATAACAATTATAAATGCTTGTGCATCCAACATCAGAAAACCAAAATATATAACAGAAAGATTGCTAGATCTAAAGAGACTGCAATGCACTAATTTTGGGGAATTTAAACACTCCACTGTTACCACTGGGCACGTCATACAGACAAAAAGTAAACACAGATTCAAGAGTCAAATGATACCATGAACCACATGGACTTGACACACATTAACAGAAATTTCACTCAACAATGAAAATAGACCTCATCATAGAGCACAAAACAAGCCTTTACAAATTTAGAAATTCAGGAACTATAGCATCTTTTCTGACCATAACAGAATTGAACTTAAAATCAACAGCAGAAAGAGTCTTTAAAAATACATGAAAACTAAACAATTTTATATGTGAATATCTTAAAATTACCGAAGAAAGTATAACTGAAATTTTAAAATTTCTTCAAACTGATAATAAACTTACAATTATCCATAATTGTTGGGACACCGCAAAAACAGTTGTAAGAGGGAAGTTCATAGCAGTCAGAACTCTCAAGAAAAAGACTAAAAATAAAAACCCTAACAATGTATCTGAAGGAACTGAAAAAGTGATAACAAAACAAAAATAAAACTTCAAAAGTACTAGAAGAAAATAAATAATAAAGATTACAGCAGAGGAACCAACAGTTAGCGCAATGGCTATGTCACTGGATTCTCATGTAGTCAACTGCAGTTCGAGTCCCGGAACCGGTGGCTTAAACTCAGGCCAGGCGCATGTGCATGCGTGCCCAAGATCCCGCGAGGAGAATGGAGGAGAAGGGATTGCAGCGTGGCCATTCCCCCGGGGGGGTGATTTCTCGCTTTCTGTCTCTCTGTCTCTCCCTGTCTTTCTGGCGAATGCATGCTCCCTATAGCAAAAACTTCTCCAAAAAAAGATTACAGCAGAAATAAATAAAATTGAGAATAAAATAACAATGAAAAAAAAACAAAAAAATCTTTTGTGAGAGAGAGTAAACAAAATAGACAAACCACTAGCTAGACTAACCAAGAAATACAGAGAAACGGGACCAGCAGTTAGCATAATGGCTATGTTGCTGGACTCCCATGTAGTTGACTGCTGTTCGAGTCCCAGACCTGGTGGCTTAAACTCATGCCGGGTGTGTGTGCGTGCATGCCCAAGATCCTGAGGGATGAGAAGGGATTGTGGCATGGCCATTCTGAGGGATGAGAAGGGATTGTGGCATGGCCTTCCCCGGGGGGGGTGGGGGGTGATTTCTCACTTTCTATCTCTCTGTCTCTCTCTGTCTTTTTAGTGAGCACATGAGCCCTATAGCAATAACCTCTCCAAAAAATATTATATATATACAGAGAAAAGACCCTGATAAAATCAATAATGAAACGGGTAGTATTACAACAGGTATCATGGAAACATGAAAGATCAAGAGAGAATTCTATGAGTGACTACATGCCAATAAACAAGAACCTAGATGAGATGGACAAATCTATCGTCATATGCAACATTCATAGACTGAGCCAGAAAGAAATAGAAGCCTGAATAGACCAATAACAAGCAATGAGGCTGAGTAATAGTTTCCCAAAACAGACAAGCCCAGATTACAATGACTTCACTTCTTAATTATACAAAACTTTTAGAGAAGTAACCTCAGTTTTCCTCAAACCGTTTGATCCAAGTGGAAGGAACCCTCCCAAACTCATTCTATGAAGCCTCCATCATCTTTACCCCAAAAGCAGACAAGGACATAATGAAAAAGAAAATTACAGACCAATATCCTTCATGATTACAGATGAAAAATGTCCACCAAAAATTGCTAACAAATTGAATGTAATGAGCATGTTAAATATTATACACCATGACCTAGTAGGCTTTATGCCATGGATGGTTCAACATATGCGAGCAAAATTGTAACACATCTGTTAACAGGAAGAAAGATAAAAACCATATGATCATATCAATTGATGCAGAAAAAGCATTTGATTAAATGTAATATCACTTAATGATTAAAACTCTTGTGAAAATAGATATAGAGGGTATATATTCAACACAATAAAAAAGCTTTATATAACAAATCCATTGCTAACATCATACTGAATTGAGAAAATCTGAAAGCCTTCCCACTAAAAACTGGAACAAGTTTTCCCATTTTCCATTCCTTTTCAACATAGTGCTGGAAGTCCTAGCCAACACAGTAAGAAAAGAGGTTAAGATAAAAGGAATTTAAATAAGAAGTCATATTGTCCCTATTTGTAGATGACATGATTATATATACAAAAAAATCTAAAAGAATCCACCAAAACAAACAAACAAACAAACAAAAAACAAACAAACAAAAAAACCTCCCAGAAGTGGTAAATAAATTCAGTAAAGTGGCAAGATACCAAATCAATATAGACAAAGGCACAAGAAAATCCAGTGGAGAAAAGAGTCTTTTCAGTAAATGTTACCGAAAGAACTGGATATCAACCAGCAGAAAGATGGTACTGGACCCCCATATCCTCATGTGTGCACTCCTTGGTAGAAATGGAAAAATTCAAAGATTTAATAGTAGAGAGGGCAAATATGTTAGGTCATCAGGAAAGTCATGAGGTAATTTTCTGTTTTTCTATGTAAAAAATGTGTCATGACTTTTCTTCCAATTCAGTAGATACCAGACACTATATGGCAAGGGAATAATACATGGCAGATGGGGGTGGGGGGAGACTCAGGGAAAAAAAAGGCACTTCAATACAGAATGTAAGGTTCTGTATTGAAAAGTATGTATCTGGTAATATCTTTGATTCGATTTTTTAAAAAGAATTATTTATTTTATTCATTCATTCATTTTATTTTTTTATTTGACCGGAGAGGTACACAGAGAGACAGAGAAAGAGGGAAAGTGAGAAAGCAAGCCACCAGGTCCAGGACTCGAACCGTAGTCAGCCATGTGGGAGTGTCCAGTGCCTTAACCACCACGCCACCTGCTGGTCCCTCTTTGATTTGATTATTAAATACTATAGTCTTTGAAAAATGATATTGTAGGTTGTAAAGATGTACAATTAAATGTAAAAGAAATGATTAAAAAGCTATAAAGAAAAGATAATAAGAAAAAAGAGCTTGCCAGCTCATATGATATGCTTCATTTTTTTTTTTTTTTTGGAGAGATTTTCGCTATAGGGCACGTGTGCTCACCAGACAGACGGAGAGAGACATAGAGACAGAAAGCGAGAAAACACCCCCCAGGGGGGATGGTCATGCCGCAATCCCTTCTCCTCCATTCTCCTCTCGGAATCCTGGGCACGCACGCACACGCGCCCGGCATGAGTTTTAAGCCACCGGGTCCAGGACATGAACCGCGGTCGACTGTGTGGGAGTCCAGTGACACAGCCATTACGCTAACTGCTGGTTCCCTGCTTCATTTTTTTTGAGAGGGTTTTATAGATCAATCCACACTGTATTCTTTTTCTTTTCTTTTCTTTTTTGTTTTTGGAGAGGTTTTCACTATAGGGCGTGTGCGCTCGCCAGACAGACAGAGAGAGACAGAGAGACAGAAAGTGAGAAATCACCACCCAGGGGTGATGGCCATGCCACAATCCCTTATCCTCCATTCTCCTCTTGGGATCTTGGGCATGCACACACACACACGCCTGGTGTGAGTTTTAAGCCACTGGGTCCAGGACGCGAACGGCGGTCGACTACGTGTGAGTCCAGCGACATAGCCATAACTGCAGTCAGATGGGAACATTAAGTTGTCCCGATGAGGGTGGAGGTGGGGGGGCAGTAGAACAGGTTTCCTGAGGGAAGGAGTGAGAGACTGGACGAACAACACAGTGTTACAACACAGAGACAACGCAGTGTTACAACTCTTCAAGGTCGTCCAGGGACGACGCAGTGTCACAACTCTTCAGGGTCTTCAGGGTCGTCTGGCAATTGTGGGCCAGGGATTGTGGTTATATACATGTTGATGGGCAGTGATTGGTTGAATGAAGGATTGTAAAAGGTGGGTTATGATTGGTTGCTTTTGTGGACCAATCATGAAGGACCGGATATGCAAATCTGAGGGATTCTAAGCTCACCAGTTTGCTGTGGGAAGTGGCCAGTCAGAGTATGGTTTTGAAGGTGAGGTTTTGAAGGGGAGCCGATCATGGCCTTTGGCATTGTGTAATTGTTTGCTCTCTGAGAAACTGGCGATATTTGCCGGTGTGCAGCCTCCCACATTAAGTTACTTCAGTAGTTGTGTAAAAAGGTGAACAATGTGTAATAGTACACAATCCTATGATTACTACCACAAATCAGACTGTGTGTGTGTATAATCACATGAATATTTCAAGGAATAATTAGAAGTCTATTTAGCCTTCAGAATTATCTTAACTATAGTCAAAATTTAATAAAGTCAAAACCATATGACATAATATACCTTATTTATTTATACAGATTCTAACTGACATTTTTTGTCTTGGCTGTCAAGACCTTCTTTACCCTTGTTTATTATGGGAATGAGTTGGTTTAAGAAGTAGACAAAGCTTTCCAAAATTGAAGATTTAATAGGTTATGCCACAGAACTTCCATTTCTCATTAATATTAATGAACTGTTTAATTGGCCATTTAACCTTACACTCTGAATGCTGCTATGGAACAGTATAGTCACTCAAAAAGTTGTGAATGAAATTATTATGCTGGAAGATTACTGAAATGGTAAATTCTCAAACTAAGATTTAGCCTTGAAGGTTTTAGACAGGAGAGACAAGGGATTTCAGCACCAAATTGGTAGTACTGTGTAAAAAAGAACAAAGAACTCATAAGGCTGTTCTTTTTGCTAATTTTTTTTGTTTTATTTTTGTGGGGAGGTCAAGATAATATAGTTTATTATAAAAAAAATAAGAGTGGGATCAACAGTTAGCATAATGGCTGTGTCGCTGGGCTCCCACGTAGTCAATCGCAGTTCGAGTCCCAGACCCGGTGGCTTGAACTCTCGCCGGGCATGTGTGCATGCATACCCAAGATCTTGAGAGAAGAATGTAGAAGGGATTGCAGCGTGGCCATCCCCCCTGGGGAGTGATTTCTTGCTTTCTGTGTCTCTGTCTCTCTCTGTCTTTCTGGTGAGTGCTTGCACCCTATAGCAAAAACCTCTCCAAAAAAAGAAAAAATAAATAAGAGATAATACTTCCAAAACATCAAATGTTTCTTATTGTTAATCAGACAAAGAAAGCTGTTTTGTTAATTAACATCATGTCATTTTAAAGAGAAATGTTATAGAACATCTTGCCGGGAGGCAGACTTGTTAAATTGGTCAGTCTTTCCAGGTAACAGAGGGAGTCAACGAGAAAGGTGACATGTACGGGACTTACAACTAGAAATGACTTTGCATCCCTAGTGTTGGTTAATGTAAATCACTGGGAAAAGAGGTAGACAGCAGCATCTTTGCTCCTACCCCATTTATCACTTTCCACCTCAGAGATAAAAGTCAAATTAATGCAGAGAGGATAAACTCTTTATCCAGGGTATGTAGCTTCTAAGAAGCATATCCAGGATGACAACCAATAAAAAAAAAGTCATTGACATAAAAATAAAATCCTTGGGACAGAGTGATTGCACAGTGTTAAAATGTGATACTTTGCAAGGCTGAGCCACATGGGAAGGTTCTGAGCTCTCAGCCACAAATATCCCTGAGTATAGTGGTTATGCGAGTACCCACGATTCAGGGCTTGTTGAACTTAGGGGTTGATTGGAGCATCACGATGTTGGAGATGTTCATTCTCTCTCTCTCGCTCTCTCTCTCTTGCTAACGTAAGAAAAAAATGAGCCTGAAAAAATCTTTGAAATCTGTAGTTTCTATTAGATTTATAAATGAAACCAACTGCCATACATATAATTTAATTATTTCTGGGGCTGAGAATTTTATATTGGTCAGCTCAGTGTGGTTTCCAAGCCTCCTTCCCCTGGTACAGATAATCATCTGGACTTGACCTGACTCCACAGATGGCAATTGCAAGCTGCATGGCGGAGCTGCCCCTCGTTTGTGGTTGCCAGCTGCCTTAACCACGCTGCCTCTTCTGAAACCCGTTTTTAATCAGGCTGTATGGATTTGAACCAATCTTTGACATGTTAGACTTGAGTATTTTGTTCTTTGGCAGGGACTGTTACTATGCAATGTAGAGTTTGAAACTGGTATTGAGAAAGTAAGTTTTGATTTCATCCTTTGGAAGCTCAAATGAGTTAGAAGCACAATAGGAAAGAAGTATAGCTACTGTCTTGAACATCCTGACCATCAGGGCTGTCTGGACAGAGAATGGAAGAGAGGCCAGCACAGGCATTCTGACATGCAGGAAAGGCAAACGTGTCAATGCTTTTTATGAACCAAGATGTCCTTTGGATCCAGTTGTGGCTGCTTCTAGTGTTCTAACCTTCCCCTGGTCCCCACTTCTCTGGAATCAGTACACTTCTTTTGAGTATGACTGGACCAGGTTGAACCATGTGGGTGGAAACTTGATCTATTGATAGATGAATAGAAATGATTTAGACCAGCAAAGATATTTGCAAATAGTCATCCCAGCCAAGACAGCACCTTGGATAATGTTATAAAGGCAAGTGTCATATGAGTTACGAAGGCAGTAAGGAGATTGGCCTTACTAAAACAAAAAGTAAATGTATTGAAAGTAGGCTGACAACCAGGGCCAGGGCATGTTTCTTTCAGTGTTGAATTTTAGGCAGGCAGAAAGTTTCAATATGGAGTTGGAGGTAGTCCCTCAGGATGGATTGGAAAAACAAAAGGGAGACCCTATGGAGAACAATATACTGGGATTGTCAGGAAAGTCATGATGTATTTGTCTATGCAAAATGCGTCATGACTTTTTTCCCAACAACCTAGTACTAGTACTATTGTCCTATTTCCAAGCTAGAAGCAAGGAAACAAAAACCTATTCCAAAGTTGTTATTATTTATAAAAATAGCAAGAATTAGCAGTTCACATGTCACCGAACTCATAGTCAATATGTATTCATGTTATCATTGGATCAGATGTGTCCATCATCCAGATAATTATTACTGTAATTGGGGGATTAAAAACTAACCTGACAAATAAGTTCTTATCAGAGAAGTGGCCAGTCAGCCTCATGGAGGATGTTTTCTAATGTAGACCAAGAAGGCTGACTATAAGGAATTTGGAAAAGGAAAGAAGGAAAGCAGACAAGTTTTTCTTTTACTCCCAACTTAATTCATCATCCAAGCTGGGCCTCAAATGCCAGAAGCCTCCTCCTGGTGAGAGAGAATCTTCTTGAAGGACTGTAGGTCACACGCTTGGAATAAAAATGTTACTACATTGGCAGCTGGGGATTTGAATGGACTAGACTTGGCTACAAAACCACGGACATAATAAAGAAATAAAACTCTTGAAACATATGACTCATATTGGATTTTTATATAACTGAATGTCAAACAGTGAGTTTTATGACATTTCTCCGAGGGAGGACATTTCTCAGGTCGCTATTTAATACCATATTAAGAGGAGAGAAGGTGCAAGTCTCTGGGAGATTTCTTTGTCTTAGCCTCTGGGCAGCCCCATCTAATGGGAGCTTCCGGCTTGCTAATTTGATATCTGTTTGCTCATACCTTCCAGAAGCTGGAGAGCCTTTCCGAGTGCTAAAGGTATAGAAATAAATAGAAGGGTATTGTTTAATGAAGGGAAATAGATAATAAAACAGGTACATGGAATAAGAAGAGGGCATTTGTGTATATGTGTGGGTGGGGTGGGATACTAAGATATCCCACAAAAATGTGACTTCTGTACTTGAAGGCCAGTAAGAGCTAGCCAGGTGAAGAAAAAGGATGATGTCAAGAGCATTCTAGGCTGGGACCAACAGTTAGTGTAATGGCTATGTCGCTGAACTCCCCTGTAGTCGACTGCGGTTCGAGTCCTGGACCCGGTGGCGTAAACTCACGCCAGGCACATGTGCATGTGTACCCAAGGATCTCAAGAGGAGAATGGAGGCGAAGGGATTGTGGCATGGCCATCTCCCCCCGGGGGGGGGGGGGCGATTTCTTGCTTTCTTTCTCTCTGTCTCTCTCTGTCTGTCTGTCTGGCGAGCACACGTGCCCTATAGCAAAAACCTCTCAAAAAAAAAAAAAAAAAAAAAAGGAGCATCCTAGATGGAGGACAAAGCTTCATCAGTTTTTCTCCTTGAATGTTTAGGACAAAGCTTCATCAGTTTTTCTCCTTGAATGTGATGTTTAATCAGCTCAGAGAGATTTTACAATATCATCAGTGCATCTGAAAGGCATTTGTCTGCCTGAAAGTTTTCTTTTCTTCTCTTTCAAAAAGAAGTAAACTGTGGCCCCAAGCAAAGGTTGACCATGGCAGAGTGTATCTGAAGGAGAAGGGCTCCTTGCAACACTTGATGTGACAGGCGATGGGCCCAGGCTGTCCGTCAAACTGGAGGCATTAGTGAGTCTGCAGTGTTCATGGACTCCCTAATAAAGATGGAAGACTTTCCTGAAAGGGGAGAGAAGACTTCAACAGTGCCGTTGTAGATTTTGTAAATCTGCCTGGATTGATCGCTTGCAAAGGAGACAGTATTTATTTGTGAGGATATTGGAATTACTTACTGGTTGGAGGCACAATTGCTGAAAGGGAGTTGACTGTCCCCTGGGACATGCATGTGACTCAATCTTCCAAATAAAGTGTCTTCACTGAATGTCCAGAAAAAGTAATGTGATTAAAAAAAAGTATATCTCAGGGCCTCAGAGTCTCTCTCTGGCTAATGTCAGATTTCAGTGCAGTTTTTCTAAGTAGTAATTATACCTGAAAAATCAGAGCCACACGCTGACTGACATCAGAAACTATTAGAATAGTAATAAGGAAACCCCAAATGTTTCCCGTATGAGGAAGCAGCTGTGTTCATATTTGTTTTATTAATTAGCTGATGGAAAATAACTAGTATCCTACTGCAGATTTGTTATT